>NW_022602658.1:0-23930 GCF_008692095.1 Etheostoma spectabile | reverse complement strand
TTTAAAGAAAAGCAGTCTGACTGAATGATGGAGATGAAAGACTGAGTAGAGTAGATTGTGATTATGTGTCTGTGCCAATCACCGTATGGCTCAGCACCAAGGACAGCATTTCTTATGACTGATCAAGTTAAAGTGAAGCTCAAATGATGAAACCTCCCAAGAGCAACCCAAAAAACTCATCTGTGTGATTAGTAAATGAAGATAAATTTGCCTGACACCGACGCAGCAGCAATATGTAGCCCAAAGCTAAAGCACAAAGCTGAACATCACATAATTTCATTAATGGTAAAACTTTAAAAGTTTGAGACTAGACTAGAATATTTCTGTTGCACAAATCAACAGATTTAAGATTGCAAGTAATAAAGTATGTATTTGTCAGATTATGACTTTGTAGGGCAAAAACAAACCATACAGTCAGTGTAATAACAAGGGAAGGATGCGTTGGAGAAAGTTCCTGCTGGAAGGATTTAATTTTTTTTTCTTCTCTTCATAACCACCCAAGATAAAAAAAAAAAAAAACTCTAAACACATGCTGAAGGCACTGTAATGATCTGGTGGAAAGACACTACTCTGTTTTTATGAGTGCACTAAACCAAAGCCTTTCTGGGATAATTTAAATGGAATCTATAAAAGCCATTATGGGATATGCCATTCCTACCAACAGTGCTGTGAGGTATTATTACAACATTGAGGGAACATACGGAAGGAACATAAACAAACGGACAGCAAAAAAAGCTTATCTCGCAGTGAAAGAACATGACTGAGCTGATGTTGTGGGAATTTTAATCAATGGGACAATGACAAGTATTCGTCTACGGTAAAGATGTTTGCTGGTTTCAAAGATAATTCTAGTTAATCTAAAAAGTAATCTGTGCTGAGAGAAGTTACTGGAATCAATCCCAAGTGTTTAAATACACAATTGATTCCTATTTTATTCATGTCAAAAGTGGACAGAAATGAACATTCAACATCTAGTGAGTCAGTGAGTGAGAGAGTGAGTTCATTCTTGCTTAATAAACAATCAAGCCTGAACAACTGTGCTCCAGCCTGCTCTGTGCACTGCTGAGCATTCGCCCATTTCCATAAATCTGTGAATGTGGGGACTGTTTTCCCAAGCCGCAGTCAGCGTTGAACCGTTTAACTGCAGTGTCCGAAAGCCATCATCGTTATAATCGTCCCCCATAATTCTGATCACATCATAGTTAGTGTGATCAACATAGCCAATCATGAAGGGTAATGATATTGGAGGCTAACACACTGAGGGAAAAACTAAGGCCTTAAGTCCTCACTGAGTAATGGGGTTCCCTTTTGGCCAAATGATCCCTGCTCACACTTAAAGCATCATTTACATTAGTGGTTGTTGTGGGCCATTGCGCAGAATGCTTGAAATGGGTCATTAGCAACAGATTTCCCATCATCTTCGTTCATGTTGGAAGATGCACATGTAGCAGCATGAGTGAAATTGCTTGTAATGTGTGTAATGTGCAAATACTGCCACTGGGGGGATGTGCAGTACTTTGTCATATAGCGCTGGGTGTGAAAGTGTGTTCAGGAGATTACTGTGTAAGGGCAATGTGGCAGAAAAGAGTTTCAGAGGGTACATAATTGTAGCAGCAGGGTAATACTGCCACATCTGGGACACCATGACTCCATCTCAATTCTCTACAGTCTATTAGTTGAGGACTTATGCATATGTCCCCACAGATTTACCAGTGTTGTGCTGCTACAGAAAATTATCAAATCTTGTCAACAATTATTCATCCTTACTCAGTGTAAAGTTGCAAACTAAAACCAGTTTTGATGACCAGAAGCACATAAACCACATTGATTAAGCAAAGGTTTTTAGAGGGAAAGATTTATGATTGGTCTCTTGTATAATGTTATAGATCAGCCAGGCCAATGTAGCGATTATGGCACCATAACAACATAATACACACCACAGAATCTGATATGCAACAATTAGATATCCCAAAGATAAACTATGACATATGGTACAGTCACATACTGTGTGGGATATTGAATTCCAATCTTATCAATACACATAATTTCCTCTAAATGTATTATCCTTTTTCAACTAATCTTACCAAAAAGCTGAGAAGCAGACAGAATAAAAACCTAACATTCTTCTGCATGAGTTTCAGTTTCATGCTAACGTGTTGCTGAATGTTCTAATAGTGAGTGTTTTACACCTGACAAGACAATATTAAGCAGGTGGAACTGTACTGCACTATAAGTGTAATGCCATTCATGGTAACAAAAATTAAAAGGAGCAGAGATTCAAAAATCTTACTTGTTGCCCCTGATTCCTTCCCTGCGGACTGTGGCAAGGCCCTCGTTCACCAAGGAGTCAGCGATGTTCTCACCTGTTGTGTCTATAATGAGAAGACAGAGAAAACAACTAAAAGAGTCAGGGTTACAGAATTTCTTCTTTTTTTATTATTATTATTATTATTATACAGAAGTTAGTTCTGGTCAGGTATTTTGATTGGACAGAGGCCATCACGAGTGCTGGCATTTAGGAGAAGAGGGCCGTCTAGCTACATGTAGAAATGTGCTTTTGCAGGGGTGCTGATTTAATGTTGATTACAAACTATTCTGTTGAATCGTACTTGCAGCTGATAAGCTAGCAGCAGGTACAACTTCACTGAAAGATACTACAGTACTGTACCACCATCAAACTATTTGAAAAACAGGTACTTAAGAAATTTTAAGTCTATTTTAGCACAAATATACAGGCAATATTGTGATAGCACAGTCATAACTAGGGCTGAACGATATTTTTTTTTTATCATCCACATTGCGATGTGCGCATGCGCGATAGTCACATCGCAGGACGTTGCGATGTTGACGCTCCTCCTTTTTGCTGCTTGATTCTGTAGAAAAGTTAACTTTCACGTTGTCCTTTACATGATTATTACCGGATGACCCTTCCCCTTTAAGACAGGTAGCCATGTGGGCAACGTGTGATAAGTGTGCATAACTAACTGTTTTCACATCACAGGTATGTTAATTCAGTATGGCATCAGTGTTCTCATATGATTTTGATTTATTCTTAAAAAAAAAAAAAAAAAAAAACTCACAAAAACATCAAGGTGAAAAGGAAAACGTATGGAATTTGTTATCCTTCCCTATGTGGACATTGTTCAGACCAGTTTGTTATTTTAGATGCGACAGTCCACTTACCTCTCCCCAGGTAGACCATGCCGTACTCCCTGCCCAAAGCGGTCTTGATTTCCACAGTGAAGCACACTTCTTTGCCGATTAGCTTCTTCCGCAGGAACTCTCTAGCTTGAAAGGCCCATGGCTGCAATACAGACAGGAATATTAATGTACTCTTCCATAAAGCTGTCAAATCAAAGGTTTATCACAAAAAACAAGGTATATGTTGACTGATGAGTATCAACAGGACAAAAAAATCCTTCATAAAAAAAAAAGTGTGTTGTATATATTTCTGATTAATTTACAGTTTGATCACAGTTGGTGGCCCCAACTGCAGTTTTTTTTTCTTTTGCCTCTTCACAGCCACCAGACTCATAACAGTCGCAGTAATGAAGTGAAAATAGTACCCACTAAACACAATAGTTACACAAGCAGTATTACCAAAAAAACGGAGAAAAAAAGGTTAAAAGCAAATTCTCTCTGTATTCCTCCCATTTTCTCATCAGATAAAAGAAAAAGGCCCATAGTGTATTTTAAAATAAGAACAGAGAGTGGTAACATCTGCCTTTGATTAATAAATTGATGGACTTTCAAAGGCTTGAAAAGAAAATTGCAACAGTGGTATCTTAAAGCCTTGAGAGAATTGACATGTTATCTCTAGACTTCCTTATCATTTATACAATCAAGGATGTCTGAATACAGATCCATACATTATTACAACGGATAGATGGGAATTACAATAGCAAAGCAATGTGACAAAAATTCCAAAGCTATTTATTCTACCCCAATTAAAACAAAGATGCCCATATCAGCATTAACCGCCAAATTGGAATAGTAGTGTGTGCTGCAGGGCTACTTAGAAGGACCTTGTTCTGCCTTTGCCAAACCACATAATATAAAACAAACCCCAACAGAATGGGATAGAGGTGCTCACCTCATCAGGGGTGTCCTTGGTGTCGGGTTGGCCCTGAGCGGCTCGACGGGCCATGGCCCCTGCTCGGATATTACTGAGATTGATCTGACGCTCCGGGGGTGGGCCACCCCGAGGCTGGCCCGACAATGATGGCACAACTGACAAGACCTGGAGAGATGACAATAAAGACTGTCAATTGGAGAAGATAAAAGTCAACAGTAAAAAGTATTTGCCCCCATTGCAATTCACAGGCCACAAACACCAGGCACAAATACCAGACCCCAAGAAATAAGAGGTAGATTTCAGTTTCTATGTTATCTCAGTCAATACACGCTACATTCAGTAAACTGTTGAATATGCATTTGCATTACGGAAAGTGTTGATCTAATAAGCACAATGGAAGGGTCATTGAGGATTCATTTGAAACTGGTATAACAAACAAATAAAGTAGGTAGGCAATTAAGGCAACCATGCTGTGTAAATGCAAATCACTTGCCAATTTAATAAAATCACTGTAGTTATAAACTAGCAAAATCTTAAAAACATGTTACAGAGGCTTGGAAAACTATTATAGAGCTGGAAAGCAACTTCATCTTCACGTTGCCATGGAGACGGTCTGTCATTCAAACACATGCTGAGATCACACCATCTGATAACATAGCTAAATACAAAAAAAAAAAAAAAGATAACCGTACTCTTGGGTATGACAACCATGGCATTTACACAAATCTGAGCAAACACGTTTTATCTGCCAACTCTCCAGTGTGTCTGCAGGGAGCATCACTGGGGGCTGTTGATCTAAGATGGGGGCTAGATAAAGTCTTCCATCAAAACACCACCATTCCGCACTATCTGACGCAGTCCAATCAAGTAGGCTATAGGCTAAGCAGAAGAGTAGTTGTATTTTTTATGTATTGACCAGGCATGGCAAAAAAGAGACACTACCCCCCCCCCCATCTTTGTTTACAAAAGGGACAAGTTCCACTTGGAATGCACTACGAAGCTTTGCTTGACTTCCCGATCACATTTCTCAAGTAAGTAAGTAAGTAAGTAAAGTCAAAAGTATTTCTAAAGTGCTGTTCTTAGACATAAGCCACAAAGTGCTTTACAGGGAATAATAAAAAAAATCATTGAAGATACTTGGGGCAGACAGGTTAACCAAATGCCTGTATGAACAGATGGGTCTTGATCTGCTTTTTAAAATAATCCACAGAGACAGTTAGGATGATGGCAGAGTGTTCTCAAGGCACAGAGTTGATTCTATTAGATAAGGGACATTATGAAGGTTCTACTGTAAAACTAAACATAGTGAGCGTTAAGAGTTCATTGGAAATTCATCTCTTACCAAAATCATTTTAATGAAGTACTTAGATTGGTGCACTAGCAGAGGCTTCACAAAACCCTCATTCCTTTGGTAATGAACCCACAAGAGTGTAACCTATTATTACACCTTCTCAAGGGGAGGACAACAGTGCTAACCTGTTTACAGCAGCTACGAATTGTAAAAAAACAACTCTTCTTCCAACACCTAGAGACAAGTGTGAGTGTTTTGTTTAATATGCTCTCCCATGATAAAGTTGAATGAGTTGCATGCACATTTACTTACTAATACTAACATCTAAAACGTATACAACAATATAACTCCGCTTTTATGTGTTTGTTCCAGAAGACTGAGTGAAACTATTGGGTCTGGCTACCTTTCGGAGTTCAAACTATAGAACTGTGCAATACATACAGTCTCTTGAGAAAATATAAGGTTAGGAACTACAGTTGCTAAAGAACCCTAACTTAACCATCTAAATGAGTAAAGGTATCTTGCCGTTAGAACAAAGTACCAGGCCGAATCTAAGTCAAAGAAGGTAAAGTAACAGAAACAGAGACTACACACAGCCAAGATGAGAGATTACAGGGAAAGAAAGCTATAGCTACGTGTCAGTTCCCTGTGGTTAGCTGCAACAAGCACACTAGGGAAACGCTCCGGGACTTGAATGGTCGGAAACATAGAAATAGAGTCCTGAATCCCATATTTTTAACATTAATAATCAGTACTTTAACTGCAAAAATATGATACAATCGCATTTATAGTAAATGCTGAGAGGGACAATAATGAAGCGATATTAGAAGAAGCTTAGATTGTTAGCTAGCTTACGCGCTACTTGGCTAAGTACTAATTTTTATGTCGCTAATAAGATAAAGACATTCAATTTGTGTAAACGCTGTCAACTCCGTGTTCCGCAGGACCACAGACAACGAACTTTGTACATTAAAGTCAACACTTGGAGAACATAAGAGTAAACGCAAGTTAGCTAGCTAGCTAGCAGATAGCTGGGAAACTAAACATCTGTTAACGTTACAGCTAAGTTACTAAATAACCTTTTGGGATTTTAGTACATGTAAAGCAACTTTGACAACTTATCATTTGTAGATATACGTCACATTTCCACTGAAATGGTTAGTTTAAGTTACTTATAGCTAACATGTGTTAACGTCGCTGGTTTCAGCTTATTAGCTGGCTAGCAAATTAAGTAGCAAACCAGCTAATGTTAGCTGACATGCTGCCGCAGCTAGGTTAACTGAATGTTAGTGACACATGCCAAAGACTGGCATTTAACACTCAGGTACGTTTAGCTATATACTAAAATAAGTTTATTAAAGTTGTATGACAGTTAACGCTAGTTAGCCTTCATTAGCCCTGGCTCACTAAGCTAAGTGAGCTCACATATGTATGTTAGGATTCCTTCCTACCATTTTCACAATTCCTCTTTGAAGAGAAGCAGCCGGAGAAGGGCCTGTCTGAGCTGGTGCTGAAACAGATGCCATGTCCACCGGTTTGAAATATAACGCCGTTAAGGGGTGACCAGGCAAGGGAGCTGGGACTCTGAAGTCAGTGACTGTTCTACTGAAAGCCAAGAGAAAAAGGCTGAACGCCGATCAACACACACGTTATACCGGAAACACACTTTGCCATGCATACACACACGTCAAATTCTTTCCGGGTCTGGGGAACAGAATGAATGGGAGCGAACGGAGCCGCTTCTCGCCCGCAGAGGCAAATTGAAATGAAAACTTCCGGAGCAAGAGGTGCGACACGTCAGCATAGTGTGAACCCAGCTAATGCTGCGTTCAAGCCCTGTCGGACATTTTCTATTTTGATCTGAGTGTCACCCAAACGACCCTACAAAATGACAAATAGGCCTACGGTATAAATACTGTTGCTAAAAAGAAATAAAACTATGTTTAGGCGGATGAGAGAACAGAAGATGTGCCATCAATTGAGGTTAAATACTGTGTACTTTGCATAATTAATTAAATTATCTTCTACAGAACAGGGCAGTTTATACACCCATAGACCCCTTTCACAACGGACATTTGTCTTTGCAAAGCAGGAAAAGCACATGTGATGGTAATAATACTGTCATCATCAATAGTGTAGAGCAAGATAACACCGGGGATAATCATGCATCAGATTATTTTATTTTTATTTTATTTTTTCTTGTCCTGATCTACTGCTTCTCTGTTGGCAGCTGGCAGATGTGATCGTCAGTAACTGTGTGTGGGAAGCAGGGCATTGCTGGAAAATAGCATTAATGCTCATGGGATCTACTTTAAATATTTGCAGGCTCTTGAGATGTTTTTTATGACTTTATTAATGCTCTGTCATTAATTCCCAAAAGGAGTAACTTGTAACAACTTCTATGAACTCTGTGTGACAGAGAGAGAGAGAGAGAAAGAGAGAAAGAGAAAGAGAGAGAGAGAATGCTCCTTGGCATATATTGTAGCTATCTAGTAGTCCAAAATCTCATTGGTGTCTAGCTGGGTTAAGATTTGGAAACTGTTGAGGCCACAGCATAAGATGCACCTTGTTTTCATACTCATACCCCCATTCACTGATCCCTTGTGCCCTGTAAGGATTGCTTTAATTGTCAGCTATTTGTCTGAGAAATGTCCTACTGGTGAGAACAGAAAAAAGAGAGTGTAGGAAAGCTGAACGAAGGTGGCGAAAAACAAATCTCCTGGTCCATTATAACTCCTATAAAGAGAGACTTCGCATTTATAATTTGGAACTGAGGAATGCAAGAAGGTCCTTTTTCTCTGATATTATCTCTAGAAACAATAATAATTCCCGTGCTTTGTTGCTACTGTTGATAGGTTAACAAACCCTCCAGTACCAGTAGCATCTGAACTTTTATCTACCAAGGCCTGCAATGACTTTGCCTCCTTCTTCAAGACAAAATTCAAAAGATTAGACAAACAGTCAGTGCCTCCATATCAAGTCCAGGATATGTGTTGTCACAGTGTTCAAGCAAAAATAGTTCCAATATGACAGAATTTCACACGATCAACCATACAAACCTGGAGGACATTATTCAACATCTGAAAACCTCGACCTGTTGCCTTGATGTTCTACCAACGGACTTTTCAAAAATGTTTCCAATTGTTTGACTTCTGATCTTCTACAGATTGTGAACACATCTCTTCTTCAGGTATCTTCCACAGGCCCTGAAAACTGCAGTAATCAAGCCACTCTTAAAAAAGAACAACCTAGACAAGTCACTAATGAGCAACTATAGGCCAATATCAAACCTTCCGTTTTAAGTAAAATCATTGAAAAAGTAGTCTTTCAACAACTCAACCATTTCTTGTCACTAAGCAACAGTTTTGATACCTTTCAGTCGGGTTTCCGACCACACCACAGCACTGAAACGGCTCTTGTCAAAGTCTTTAATGACATCCACCTTAACACAGATAATGGCAAAATTTCAATCTTAGTATTACTTGATCTCAGTGCTGCATTTGACACGGTCGACCACGATATACTACTAGACCGATTGGAAAACTGCGTTGGCCTTTCTGGCTCAGTACTAAACTGGTTTGAATCCTACCTAAAGAATAGGGATTACTTTGTGTCTATAGGTAATTATGCATCTGAGCGTACAAATATGACGTGCGGAGTTCCGCAAGGCTCCATTCTGGGGCCTCTTCTGTTTAACATCTACATGCTTCCACTGGCTCAGATTATGGAGAAAAACAAAATAAGTTACCATAGTTATGCGGACGACACACAAATTTACATAACCTTATCGCCAGGGGACTATAGTCCAATACAAAAACTGACTAGTGCATCGAACAAATTAACGACTGGATGTGCCAGAACTTTCTG
Source organism: Etheostoma spectabile (assembly GCF_008692095.1). Lineage (NCBI taxonomy): Eukaryota > Metazoa > Chordata > Actinopteri > Perciformes > Percidae > Etheostoma > Etheostoma spectabile. The sequence continues at coordinate 14,697 of NW_022602658.1, read as the reverse complement.
AAATTAAATGAAGGAAAAACTGAGGTGGTTGTTTTTGGAGCAAGAGAGGAACGATTAAAAGTCAGCGCTCAGCTTCAAACAACAATGTTAAAAACAACAGACAAAGCCAGAAATCTTGGTGTAGTCATGGACTCAGACCTGAACTTTAACAGCCACATTAAGACAATTACAAAGTCAGCCTACTATCACCTTAAGAATATATCAAGGGTTAAAGGACTTATGTGTCAACAGGATTTAGAAAAACTTGTCCATGCCTTTATCTTCAGTAGACTTGACTACTGTAACGGGGTCTTTACAGGTCTCCCTAAAAAATCAATCAGACAGCTGCAGCTGATTCAGAACGCTGCTGCTCGAGTCCTCACTAAGACCAAGAGACTGGATCACATCACTCCAGTTCTGAAGTCTTTACACTGGCTTCCTGTGTCTCAAAGAATTGATTTCAAAGTACTCTTGCTAGTTTATAAATCACTTAACGGTTTAGGTCCAAAATATATTGCTGATCTGCTACTACACTATGAACCACCCAGACCTCTCAGGTCATCTGGGACAGGTCTGCTTTCTGTCCCCAGAGTCAGAACTAAACAGGGTGAAGCAGCTTTCAGTTTCTATGCTCCTCATATCTGGAATAAACTCCCAGAAACCTGTAGATCCGCTGCTACTCTCAGTTCTTTTAAATCAAGGCTGAAGACCTTTCTATTTGATGCTGCCTTTCTTTAAATGACTAATCATTTCTTTAAATTTCTTATGCTGCACTGTAAATTTTATTCTTGTGTTTTATGTTTCTCTTTGTTTTTAACTGTCTATTCATGTGTTTTACCGGTTTTTAATGCTTGTGATTTTTAACTGTTTTTACTTGTGTTTTATCTGTTTAACTGATTTTGTGTAAAGCACTTTGAATTGCCTTGTTGCTGAAATGTGCTATACAAATAAAGCTGCCTTGCCTTGCCTTGCCTTGATGAACCGTTTTATAAGGCACAGAGTTTGAATCAGCATGTCTGCATCACTGGACTCTAGTGCTGTGTAAAAAGGTGTCAGTTTAACTTAGAAGAAGCTCTTTTTAAACTATACTGTACGCTTCAGAGCCTATAAATCCATCATTGTATTTAAACATAAATCTAATTAAATTGTATTGATGAAGTAACCTCCCTTCCCCCACAGTACTTCCTCTGGTTATGCAAATGTGTACATGGTACAACTTTTAGTGGATTAGATCTACATATGTATGCAATGAGTTGTAAGTGGTGTGTCACACATCACATTATCAAACTAATGTATTTTATTATTACCATGACATATTTGTTCATCATATTAATCTTGGGCAATTTAAGCCAGAGCATTTTCCTTTTTTTTTATTAGTTATTATTTTTTATTATTCAGTTTTATTAGATAACTATAAAACAATACAAATTAAAAACTGAGCTGCGCACTTATTCCAGTTGTTTTCAGGAGAGAATCTGGCATCATGATATCACCTGAGGACAAAAGAAAGAAAGGAAAAAAGTTATTTACATGATAAGTAATGAATATGCAAACAGATGTTACAACGACATTTGATTTTTAAAAAGTGATTGGCCATGGCACCCACATCTTCATCAAAATAAAATATAAATGAATAATTATCATAAGGCACAAGTAAAATGAAAGATAATCATGAATCACGCACTCTGACACTGACCTGCAGTACATTGTATTCAAATAACCCACTGTGGACCTGTTCGGGTAAATCTGTAATTGTCTTTGCAACAGGCTGTAAGCTTATCTGCGTAATTGAAGAGCAATCCAATGTGCCAATGGGACTCTGTTATTAAGGAAAACGGTGAAAGACATCCATTAGACGCACATGTATGCTATTTTTGTCAAATCCCATACGGATAATGTTTGTTTGGGCAGCGTGCGCAAAGTTTTTTATTTTACATTTGTCTAAATCTTCCTCGCCAACAAAACGATAGCCTACTGGGAAAGCAGAAATGTCGCTGGCCGGTTTGTCATTTGATGTAATTTACCTTGTTATTGTCATACATCTGCGTGTCTGAGTTGCAGTACATAGCAAATATAGGTGTGAGTGACGCAAATTTTCAGAAACGTATTAGGAGAAGATTTGGATCAGAGTCAAGAAGAATGATATGAGAAAATAGTTTAAGACAAAAACGTAATAAAATTGTTTTCTCTTCAAAAAATGATGTGATTAATTCAAGACGATGGTGACAGATTTGGTTGTGTGCAATATGAAGAATTGTAAACACAGGTAGAGCCTACTTTAACCTAGGCTCCACAGAATGTGTAATCAACACGTTATTTATCCGACTTTGAGTCCAAAACCTTTTTAAAATAAAACAAGTGGGAAATTCTACTAATAACCTTAAGTTCATATTATTGTGCTTGTTATAAAAAGTAGCCTAAAGCAATTAAGACTTTGTTTAAATTGAATGGTATGTTAAGATAGACGCCTTTTGTCTGTTAGCCTACAACTGAAATCGGCACATTTGGTCACGGATATGAATCTAAAGATATATTAATGATAAAGGACAAAAACAAGCATTCAGTGAATGGTAAAAACATTCACTCACGTAAATATCAAAAACATGAACGATACATACATCCCATTACAGGGTGGAAAAATTGGCTAGACAAGCAACCAGAGTAGCAGCTCCGTTGCGCACACAGCACCTCAGTGCGCTTTGGAGAGGTTTTGGTGCCCATTTTACGCGGATGAATTACCTACATTTCTTAACGCTTCAAGGCGCAGTAAAGCACCGATACAGGTGTTTAATGCACAAGACAAATACCTTGGATGTGTTAATGAAATGCATATTTATTTCGTGGCACGATTTAGTTACTGAAACTCCCGTTTCCTCGTTTGGCGAGCCCAGATTAGAATTTACGCACCACGAATGTGCGGTACTCTCGCAACAACATAATCTAAGTACATTAATCAACCTCGTTTGGCACACACTATACGTGCAATAAAGTATTATAAATCAATTTCCGCATCAACTCCCCTGTAATAAATAAAAAGTCTTGCCTTATGTGTCTTTTGTCTCTGTTGGCAAGGAGATGATGGTGTCCAAAAATGGGTTTCCTCTATCTAACCTGGCTGATTGTACACAGAGAGTATTATTGTCCTCTAACTCATGGTTAATGTATAATTTGGGCCATATGGCATTTTAAATTCTGAGCCTTTATTTCGGTGGCACTTCGATCTGTGTGGACCCAGCTAATGATATTCAATTATCATTAGTCATTAAACAGGCCAAAATACGAGCCTTGTGTGGGTTTTCACATAGACTAATATTTGCTCGTCAAATATTTCCCTTTGAACAGTTTACAACGCATTTTTATCTGCTGGCTGCACAAGGAACATCTGTGAGGGTTATTTTAGCCTCCGTCTTCTGGATAAACGAGGTCCCCAATTGGCCCTTTCCTTGCGCCCATGTAGAGTCTATTTGTTCACGTTTTGAAAGAAATGTAATAAAGAGAGACTGGGTGATGGATTTATGATTGATCAAAAGCACTTTACCATATGGCAGTCGTCGCAGAGTTCCAAATGTTTGTTTTATGAAAGGAGACCAGAGATCCGTTTAATATGAGCCACTTCACCTGGGAAAGGATGCTACAGTCACGTGATCACAAGTCTCTCCCCCCCCCCACAAAGGATGGGAAACACAAAAGTGTTGATCATTTGGCCACTTAATCTTTCAAAGCGAATAAATGTGTGTCTTCACTTTAGTAGGATAACATGCACCGAAGCAGAAAGTTCAAGGGACTGAATTGTGTAGCACTGAAACATTGGTTTGTCTGATTGAAACTAGGCAGCCAATGCTCAAAAGGAAACCAGTCCGAATTCCCAAACTTGAGTACTATTATGTTGATATTATGTTCTGCTGTACACAGACATTTTGAATCAAACGCACAATTTAAAAGGATCTCGAAGTGGAAATTTGTGTTTTTGGCACTGATGAAATGTGGCAAAGTCAAGAACTTTAGTAAACTATTCAGCTCACTTTTCTGGTCCAGGAAAGCTATCTGTGTAGCTTATTACATGCCACCAAAACATGACTGTGCAAAGATCCCGATATGATTTCTTGGAAGATATCTTATTTGACTTAGTTAATCACATGCCACTCAGAGAGTACAGTTTTTCGTGACTCGGGTTTTTATTATTTCTATCTCATTCTATTAGCTACTAAATGTCTGATATGCATGATAACAACATCAAGTTCAAATTTAGATTGACTTAAATTAAATTACAATTAGTGTAGCTTGGTTGAGGGCTCTTTGGAAGAATATTTCTGAATCATGGATTTCTATGGCACAATCGATCTACCTTCCTCTGCATATTGCTTAAATCAAATCTAGACTTGTTAGTTTTTATCCCTGAAACAAATGCAATTACAAGTGAAATGAAAACCAGAATATTGCTACATGTCTTATGTAAAGACCTACCAACCTGAAGCCAATTTTAAGTCTTTAAGTAAATGTCCACATTCACTTCCAGGCAATATTGACATTTCATGTAACAGGCCACCACGTCACGTTGAGCTCGACGGGCCTATAAATGTCTGCTGAAGGGCGTGATTCCCCTCACTGCCATTCACCACAAATAAGCGGAGTTGCCTGGACAATTTCATTTTTCCACAGGCGACGTGGTGTCGTTGGACTTTTGTTTTTAAATATCATTACGTGTTTTTTTCCTGGGAACATTTCGCATTTGGTTTTTGTGATCATCACCAAGGCTAGCTGAGATGTGCGGAACAAACGAGCTGCCAAATAAAGGTTACTTTTCTATTGTTATTATGATGCACTTTTAGGCTTTAATTAGATTCTATGACACCTAATTAAGCCACCTGTTTAGACTGTTCAGTGCAATAAGCACAGGGGATGTGAATTATGTTAAATGTAAATTTAAGTTTGCTGTTTTTTTTAGTTGATAGGCTATTTAAACCACTTACATATTAAAGATATATTTAAATGAGGGCTGTGTTATGATAAGGTTGTGGAAGTGTCAACCAGTTAGGAGGGATGTTTCTCAACGGCAGACCTCTCCCGGAATCCAAGAGGAGGAAAATGATTGAACTGGCCTCGGAGGGAGTCCGTCCGAGCCAGATCTCCCGGATACTTCGGGTACGCAAAACTATTTTGTAATGCACAACCACATCCAGGCTTTAAATCAAGGGGAAAGGTTGGGTAAATGCCATGTTAATAGTCTCACTGACGGGACAGTTTGGTCAATAAAAACATCATAATTTAAGAAAGTGAAACAACTGCGTATTTCAGGTGTCCAACGGGTGCGTCAGTAAGATCCTGAGCCGCTACCGCCGCACTGGACTCCTGGAGCCCAAGACCATTGGAGGAAGCCGACCTCGGCTTCTCACCCCAGGTGTCATCACCACAATCATCCAGTGCAAAAGGGAAAATCCAACCATTTTTGCTTGGGAAATTCGAAAACAGCTTGCAACAGCACGAATATGCAAAGCTTCCAAAATTCCCAGCGTAAGTGAGATTGAAATGTTGTTTTACTGAAAGTGAGAATATTCCAGGATTTGACATGATGCTCTTTGCACACTGTGTTCTGCAAGGTGTCGTCTATAAATCGGATTGTTAGAAAGATCCATTTGGACCACGGACCGATGTGCATGGAGATCAATGCGCAGATCAGGCCTGAGCAGGGTAGGTCACATTTGAAGATCATTGGACTACTGAAAAATAGGTGACCACCAGCTGAAAAAACTGCACAATTCCCCAAAAGACCTAATCTAATTTTATATAATTAAGACTGTTGATTTCCTACTTAAATGTTTGTGTGTGTGTGTGTGTGTGTGTGTGTGTGTGTGCGTACATTCAGATTCCCTGATCCAAGAAGAAGTGATTGAGAGAAAAATTTCTCAGACAGTGTGCAGCACTGACCAGAAGCCTAAAGCTGTCCAGCAGCGCAACCGCACCACCTTCACCCCGGAGCAGAGCACAGCACTCGAGCAAGGTGACTTAAAAGTCCACGCATGTCTCAGACCAACACAAACCTGCCTCTTTGCACTCAGAGAAGCCCAGTTCAGTTAAATATGTGTTTCTATCTCCCGGATCAGAGTTCTCTCACAGCCAGTATGCAGATATGTACACGAGAGAGAAACTGTCCGCTGAGATACAACTTCCCGAGGACACCATCAAGGTAGAGCTATAATTTGTAATCATTAAAGTGCTCATACAGAATCACCTATTTTATATTTCTGCTGATTGTCTCTAGATGATTGTTTGTCTCTCATAGGTCTGGTTTTCAAACAGACGGGCTAAATGGAGGAGAGAAGCCAAACAGAGGAGCAGTACACAGAGTAAGTGTGTGTGTGTGTGTGTGTGTGTTTATGGCAAGGCTTAGAAACAATACGCATAATCCTAGATTATTTGACAAAATGTATTCTCCATAACACCTGCAGACCTCCAAAAGCAAAGAGATTTCCTTCCTGTGAGTCCAACAATACCACATGGCTTCCCATCTCAACAGGTGTGTATATGTGTCATATGTGAATCATATTTCCATCCAATCAGTTGACTAATCAGGATGTAACAGCATTGAGTAATACTCTCACTACTACTACTACAACTACTACTAACAACAACAACAACAACACAACAACAACAACAACAACAACAACAACAATGACAATAATAACAATACTAATATATAGAACTTTTCAAGAATTAAGCACAAAGTGCTTTCTATATTAAAAGATTTACAGGATATGATTTCGGAATCAGAACCCATGTGAGCCCCCGACCCCCATAACATGAAAAAATATAGGACAAGCAGCACTTCATGAAACAATGAAAGTGCAAGAAAGAATGTCAATAACAGTAACACGTATGGGCATGCATCTAAAAACACTGAAATAATAATGCAAATCAAGCATAATTTAAATACGTAATGACAGTAAAATTCCAATACGGTAAATGTTAAACTTCAATATTCCGCACAGTGATAGCTGTGATGAAATTCTGAGTGAACATTAGGCTCTAAATCCCAGACAGTGAACAAATCAACATCTTGCAACAGCTGGTGTGCTTTTGGACACTGTCAATCAAATTTGATCAAACTACACCCAAACAGTCCTGATGAGGCCAATCAGAGTTTTTTACTTATAAATTATTGCTAAATAATACTTAAAGATGCTTTATTTTAACTTTAATAAAGTCCTACTTAGTCATTAATGTAGGCCTAATGTTACAAAGCAATTCTTAAAATGTAAAGCCAAGTGTTTAGGAGCTTTAACATGTAATAATTGATTAATATGATGGCTTTTGGTCTACTGTATAGTCACATTTAGCCTACGTGTTGATTTAAAGGCAACAGGAGTGTCAAGAGTCTACTGTGAAAATCCAGAGGGCCCCCCTACCTACAACACTGTTGCTAGGACGTTGCAAAATGGCTACCTTTTCCCAGCAGAAAGAGGTGAGATCATGCAAACAATTGTTATTTCATCAAATCTGTGTTGTCTAGACTCTAAAATGATTGCATTGCTGTTGATTTTAAAGATTTCACCAATCTCTGATACACAGATTTGACAAATTCTGGACATCTGACATCCGTCTCGGTCCTACCCTCATTCATCCATCAGTCTAATAACATGATGGCCCATACCACGGCAGACAAGACTCCACTGGATCTCCACAGAGATAATAGATTCACTTTCCCATTGGTTCACCATCACACAGATGCAAGGACATCCCTCCCTTTGGCAACTGAGACAGTAAGAGCAGACCACCCTGTGGCACAGTGCTGGAACCAGCAGGGGATTACTTTTACATGGAGCCCGTTTCAAACAGATGAGAGGTTTCTATTCGTACAGCAACCCTGGGATGGGAACCCACATGGAAACCTAAACTAAATGTGTGACTGCTGTTTGTGTAGTTGGGTGCAGCTGCAATTTCTAGACTGAGGGACACATTCTAACCAGCAGAGGGCGACAGACGACTGGAGTTACAATCTTGTCTCTTACATTCATTTTTTCTGTTCAAATGCACTAAATCTTATTCTAAATTGAAAGTTGTAAACCTTTATTCTTCAGACAATCCTAATGGATCATAAATCAATCCACTAAATTTGTAAAGACTTAATGAAAAAGAGGGTTATTTTCTTTTCTTTTTCAGAAGTGATGATTATTTTTATTTATGTGAGTTTCCAGAAAATAAGGTACCATATGCCAAGTTGTGATCATGCAATGAACACAGGTTCTGCTTGAAAAGGTTGTAGATTTTAGAGGGATTTAATGCTAACAGAGAAAGTCATAACAGAAATCATATTTGGATACATGAGCATGAGCAACTTTAACTGGATGCTCGACAGCATTGTGACATAAATCATAGCTCCATGGATCATTTAAGGTTACCGCTGGATAATATGGATGGGATCTCTTTTATAGTATTGCTGTTTGTTTGGGCCCGACCCCTAGGAGCCAGTAGATTAAACTACCTAGCTTCACATTGACCAGCTACAACAGTGAAATGCTGCTTGAGTAATAATGTTATGTATAACACAGGGCCCATTTTTCTGCAGAATGAGTACTTTTACGTAATACTTTTAAAGTACATTTTTGTTGCTTTCACTAAGGTAGAATTTCAAATACAGGACCTTTACTTGAGATTGAGTACTTAAAAAAACGTGTAATTCTTCTCTTTATAAAGTAAATGATCTGAGTACTTCTGCATTACTGGTCATAAAAAATAATCTTACTTTTGGAGCATTATGTTTATCTAATTTCACATTAAGCAACCAAACATTTCAGAGCTGCTGAAAATCTTATCCAAACGTATCTCCATGAAGTATGGGATGTCCACGTTAGTCATCCAAACATTTCTCAAGATATGTTATTACTCATCTCCTTCAGTGGCTGTATTAAAGACCCCTGTTGTTTCAGCCACTTAATAACATTTATCATGCACTAGAATTTGCTGAACTGAGTGTCATAAAGAGTAAACTATCAAAAACAGAATAAACAGATAAGTGTGTGCTGCTGGCATATTCTTTTAAACATATTACACAAGGGAAAATGAGAAGAGAAAGAAACAGGAGTACAGAATATAGCTAAATACAATATCAAGTTCTTTATTAAAATAGGAATAATACAAAGGCTAGACAATTTAGAAACAACTCACTAACACAAAATAGCAGCTGTTATATTTAAAGTTTATAGTGTAGACACCTATTAACAGAATGATCATGTAGTAAAAATACTTAAGTATAATATTTACAAAATTACAAAGTGTAATGTACAGAATGCACTGGTCTATTTACATGAAGGTAAATTAAATAACAGTTACAACACCATGAGAGCATAGCTGACAATTTACAACACAATTAGTTGATCCTCCACATTAACCAAGAATACGTAATATTTGATTTCACTTATCTTATATGTCAGTTGCCTTTTAAGAAGCTTTCTTTGTTTAAATTGCTACTTCATAGACTTTCACCTTGGTTTTAACATGTGCAAGGCTTTAAGAGGATTGAATTTGCCCTCAAACTATGATTAAGGCCACAGTTATAATTTAAATGTATACAGTCATGGTCTTTGAAAACAACCGCAATGGCAATTACTCAACGGCTGATGGGAAAGCCCCCTAATATTAATGTGTGTTCCTTTTTTGCCACGTACTGCTATGTGATATTCAGAACAGATATGTCAGAGCTGAGAATTGAATACATTGTTAAACGTTTCTGTAGGAGCCACACAAATATGAGTAAAATATTATTTAGTTTAATGCTCAATGCCTGGGGAATCATAGGGCCATTTTGGCATCATTTAAGGCATTTAGGGCTACAGGCATCATCATGTGGCTAATTGCAAGATTTACCTAATTCAGAAATGGTTGTGGACAGAGACATTTGTTAGAAAAACTAACTTTTTCTAGTCCAACTGATTGAGTAAATACCCTCATCAGCACAAGTTGATCTGACTTCTATCAAACACCACACAAATAAAATCATAAGCAAGCATTTAGATAGCCCTGTAGCCAGTGATAATGTACTCCTCCTCTATCTCCTGTATTGGTTTACTTATTTGGCTTTATTTATATTATCTTAAATGCAAGAAACTTGGTGTAAGATGTTTCCGGTTTTTGTTTTATTTTTGTAAATAAAATGTTCTTGTACTTTAATCTATAGTTTTTAAGTATTGCACAATTTGACAAGTTTTTGTGTTTGTGCATGCATTTGTGTTTGTGTATATACAGTTAAAGTCTGGGCAGAACAATACTTATTTAGCCCACGAGAAGCACTCTTAAATTTAAAGGTTAAACCGAATGAAGCATACTGTAACCTAGCATGTTATTTCATGTTGTGTGGCTACTACCCGTGAGTCAACCATGCATGCAGTCTTATTATTATTTCAAATTACTCTCAGAACAAAAACACAAATTCTAAATACCACACCAAAATCTGGATTATTTTCAAACCATGTCTTCTGCTAATTTAAAAAATAAATATACTAACTATTACTTACAAGCTACCAGTCTCTTTAAATATCGAAAATAATCAGAGGCCCGATGAAGCCATTACATTACGTTATTACTCAGTGAACCAAAAGTGTTCCAGATCTATAAGACCTATAATATCTTACAGCACAGCAGAACCATACTCAATAAATCTGCACTTACAGTATGTACATAAGGAGTCTCTTTCCATGAAACAAAAAAGTATAAAATATCCTGCTGACCACACACAGCCACCAGGGGCCAAAGTTCCCTCCAAACTGGAGACCAAATAGCCATGTTATATTTGGCATGACTCTTCTCTCTCTCATGCTACAAATATTAGCATAAGATTTTGGAGCAGTTTGCTCAGTCCTACTTAGACTCTCTCACGGGGAATCCAACAGTTACAGCTAACTGGGGAAAAGGTAGTCCAGCTACTGCACACAATTAGCACGGCATGGTTTGCCAAGGCTGCTGCAGTTTGCATTTCAAGCAGCAATAGTGTATTTTATATACCTAACTACTGTTATATCTGAAGCCAAATATTGACCTTTGCTGGATTAGAGAATTGACTTGATCATAATTTTTTCATTGGGACCTTAAGTGTCTATACTGCCTAATACATACTTTTTTATCCTTATATCTTCCTCCCTTATTGGCATTACCACAGTTCTTTGTTGGATTATGTCAGAAGGTGAATTAATACATATCATTTTTGCTGTGGTATTTGTAAGGTATCCTAAAATGTATGATCAGGTATATTTGTTCACATTAAATAACACCACAATTATTCATCTGCATCAAATGTGTTGGAAGTAATAAGATATGTTTTGTCCCACTCAACACATTAAAAAAGGTCCCAGTCACAGGAAGGTAACTCATGTGGTAACCTCCAGATAACTGGGTTTTGTCCATATTCAAGTATATTCCAGGAGATAATACTGAGTCATTGTCATTGTCTTGGTTTGCATGGCTTCAGAAATTCTGAACATGTCAAAATACAATTAGTATGCCGTAAATGTGCCAGAGACTTTGGTTGTAAAAAATATTTTTGGGGCGAAAAACTGGGATGTCTTCATTTGCAAAGTGGAAGAAAGGATGAGATTCCAATCGGTTATATCAGTCTTCAATCACTAATCTGTCATCCCCGTAAAATGACAAATTCAACTACAAATCTTTCCATTAGGTGATTTTCCTCATTTGTCCCCTGTGGTCCATGCTAGAGCGGTCTTGGAATTTGTTGGCCCAAAGCCGCCGCCCTCCTCTGCAGGCTGTGGTACAGTCATAAATGGGGTTGATTTTCACACCACACAATCAGTTTCTTTCCAAACTGGGGTAAAGTTTGAACACTTTGTATATCCACTCAGAGTAGAAAGCAACGTTGACAAAAAGTGCAGGCTGTGATGAGGCGCATTTTGTCCTTTGGATGCTCACGCCAATGATGACTTTGCGCTCATGTTCCTGGCAAACCAATGGGCCGCCATTGTCTTTCTGCAAGAAAGGGTAAACAATGAACATCAGAGAGACAGCACGCTAACAAGGACGTTGTACTGTATTGTTGTCAAAAAAACCAAACTGTCATTTACATTTGACACTTTTGATTTATAGCGATCTGTGTTTGATATATGTTTGATGTAAACCATTTTCACTGGGACTAGTTCTTTAGAATATAGTAAGTAATAGGTAGTTTCCATGAAGCATTCAGGTCCCTTCTGTTCTTACATCACATACGCCTTCTCCTCTCTTGCCACCAGCACATATTCTGCTTTCCCCAGCATCTCCTTTAATTTGTGAGCACATGTCATTGTTGACCATGGGCATGGTCAAAGCGTTCAGTGCATCATCGTATCTGCATCTGAACAGAGAAGGATATGCAGTGTAAATGTTACAGACATTCTTGTAGTAATAGGGTGAAATGCAAAGTGGCATGGCATATTGGTGAAAGAAGACAGTACTTTTAGTTTCCCCCCATCCATACATGGTGCAGTTGGTGCCTTCGGTGATGTGACACTCTTTTACTGGAAGATGAATAGTGGAGGCACCTTCAGACACAGGGGCCGGACTAGAACAAACAGAATAATAGTCACAATTAACTAATTTTCAAAAATAAAACATACTGTATGCGCACAAAAAAGGCACATACAGTAAAGCAAATAAGAGATGTATTTTTTTTTTAGATCAACAAAAATTGATGTGGTGAAATTGGCACAGTAAAAAAAGATAATAGTCTTCCATATGACTAGTTATGCTCTAACAGTAGGACATAAATTAGTGGAAACCTAGTAAGTAGTTGAGAACTTACTCTTCTAGTTTCAGCATAACCAAATTGGATCCTTCGGGGCCACATATCAGGCGAGAGATGCGTAGTCTTGGGTGGCGTGAGGATTCATTGAGGTGGCGCAGACCACCTGCACACTGTAATCCTTGAGATCTGGAACACTGATGACCACAAGGACCAAGATGTAAGTTGTAAACCTACCTGTACCCATACTAGAGTCAGGATATCTTGGACTCTGCTGCTTCGATCTTTTTAGTGAGTCTCGAAACTTGATGGAATGTGCAACAGTAAAATGGCTGGAGTACTGCTTTAAGGTACTGTACAGCCTTTACCAGACCTACAGTGGTCTCACCTTTGACAGACAAATTTGAGCAAGGCAAAAAGTAGAGTCTTAAAGCAAACAATGTTTTTCCACGACATCAGGCTTAAAAAAATAAGCTAAAAGCCACTGATGTACACCATATGCAATACCTAGAGAACTGTTCATAAAACAGAGATAGGGGCATTTTCTTTAAAGTCAGTACTTCAGATGTGGAGATATTACATGTATGTGACTGGCTATGACACAGAAAACTAAAGAAGTTAAACAGATCTTCAGGGCAAACCATTCTGTTCCATATCTCAGGTCAAGCCTGTCTGGGAGTGAGTAACCTTCCGTAAACAGGATACACCCCACATCTTTACGTTAAACAGTATTAAAAAGAGGGCAGCAACCCAAAAAGAAAAGGTTTGAGAGACAAATGGAAAAGGTCAACGAGAGAAGGATGTGGTAAAAGTTTGTCAGACAGAGATGATAAAGGTGGAGTATTACCAGGAGGTGAAGCACTGTTGGTCTGTCAAACCCAATCTTCTCTGATTAATGAGCCCCCGCACAAATGAATCTTCCTAAGAAAAAAAAATTACAGTAGGTATAAAAGCCTAAAAACGGATACATTGAAAGATTTGGAAAAACACTGATGTCAAATGACTTACTCTCTTGGATGCTCACAACCCAGCTGCCATCTGAACCTTGCACTTGGTGTCCGCCAACGATTCTTGTGTTTATATGCACAAAACATGATATCTGGGCCCAGTTAAAGCTAAACAAGAAGACATTTTTATGGTGCATTTTAGATGGATGTGTTATTTACATGTTAATGTGGGGGAATGTTTATTAAAACTGCAAAAGGCAACCATACAATATGATTTGTTCAGTCAGGTACATAACAACTGACAGATTGATAAAAGAGTAAAAGAAAAAAGGGACAAGATTATAGATAAGAGGACGAGGAAGAGGACTAGACTGATGAAAAAGCCAAAGCAATACTCACTGATCGGTGAGGCCACTGTAGCTGATTCATGATAGAAGTAAAGAAAAGCACAACAGTAAGAAGAGACCTCACAGCAACAGCAGGAAATAATTTTGACCACTAACCATACATTAACACACAAAGCATTAAACCTGATTTAAAAAGGCACCCTTCTATACTTTATAAAGACTTATCTCTAAATCATTGTTGGAGGCTATAACACTCAGCAACCACAGCAAATAAATTTGCTCGAGACCCCAAAACCTTCATGGAAGATATGTTTACATTATGGAAATTATTGTACAGCCATTTAAAAGAGGCTCTTAAAAGTGACCAGATTGAAACCAGCCAAAAGAAAATGGTGGGTCCGGCTGCTTGGTGTGTTTTCCCAGTAAAAGGATGGAAGCAGAGACCTGCATCTGTTTGATGTTTGAGCATCATGTATTCTCTGCTAATTGGACAAGACCACAGCTAACAGATTACATAAGCCACTAGACAAGCTGTATGACAACAAAGTTATGACATTTTAGTTAAAGTCTACAAAAGACTGCAAAGCTAGACCTTGTGTTTTCATTGCGCTGCACCATGTAAACACTGTCTTCTTGTTTATACTGGATGCCAATTATTAATGTCTTTCAGAAGCAGCTGTAATCAAAATGTGGCATTGGTCAC
>NW_022602657.1:0-40232 GCF_008692095.1 Etheostoma spectabile | reverse complement strand
CACACACACACACACACACACACACACAGCAGTAGAGGTAATAGAGACACTTGAGGCTTTACAACAAATTGTCAGCAGCTTCTAATTCAGAGGGGAAATTTCTCAACAGGGCGGCCAATCCACAGATTCCTGAAGCCGGCTAATGAATGATAAGTCTGCAGGCAAGACGCAAGTATGAAGATATACCTGCTGACGGAGTTGAGACCATAACCTATATTAACATTGCTTGGATATAATGTACTGTACGTTAAGTGCCTTCACATACATGACTGTTGTTGACCGTGATTGCTCACATTTGGTTACTAAAGGAGTTGAAATGTGCCAATTACTTTAAGTTAAACATATATTTAAAAGATAAATATATACTTTACACTCACACATACTTACATAAACAACTATAATTAAATACCTATTAATATTTGATCCTGAACCAAGAAAACTAGTCCAAAATACATCAAAATGCAGCCTATAGTATTTTCTATGCCAATATAGACAATTTTATGTATTTAGGATAAGTCAGTATCAGATGATCAATTTGGCTTCGGTTACATCATTTGGCTCTACCTTTATTTAGTCGAGCCATTCTCTACATGTGGGACCTAAATGGGTTACAGACTGTTCTGACCCTGCATGTTCTTACTGGTTTTCTGGGTCTTTGGAGACCAGAGTGCTGCTGGTTTCTGTCTGCATTATCTGGTGGAAAACGGAGATCAGTGAGTTTAGCAGACTGTGGGGTTTTATTTAATTTTTACTAGATTTTACTATAACTTTCCTACTTTATTTAACTACCTTTGGCCCTAAATGTGGCCATGCTGCTGCCAGCTTGAAAATACCACAATTTGATTTCTATTTCAACACTATGAAGGTAAAGTGAGTGTAAATATGTCTGACTTGTGCCTGCAATAGACTGGCGTCCTGTCAGGGTGTTTTTTTGTCTTACCGGAACCTGTTGGGATACACTACACCCACACATGATGAGGACTTGAGCAGATAGAAAATTCTGTTTCTTTACAGCAAGAAAATGGAACACACCTGAGAAATGCTTTAACCCTGCAAATTTAACCCAGTTATAGAACTTTTCTCTTTATTAAAGCCTACCATGATATAAAAATTTTTTTGCTGAATCTTGAAATCAGAATCTATTTCTATACATACACCTTTTTCATCTTAACACAAATTAGCTGATTAAAAGCTGATGCTTGTTCAATCAGAATTTAAATTTTTGAAAATAATTGCTGTTTAAATTTATTTGCTACCAATGGATTTAAGAGCCAGAAAACACATTTTAGACATTTTGAGACCACGCTGACTTGATGCACTTGTGTTTTGGGCCGCTTTCTCCAAAAAATAAGAGATTTTTTGTACTTTTCTTTTTGTCTTACCTATGATTGAACTCTTGCGTGCAGCCTTTCACCTTTCTCTCCTCACTCTTGCCCCAAACTTTCCCTCTTACCACCCTTGTCCCCATCCATCCACACCCACCCCTGAGGTGAAACCTTACTCGTAGATAAATAGCAGCATGTGACCCAATGTTCACTGACACCACTCTCCCACCACCTCTCCCTCTCTCGTGCTGTCTCTCCCCATCTCTCCCAAGAGGTCTGTTGTACAGACAGATGGAAGCTTTAACCTTTGCACAAAAACAATGGCACCTTATTGACCCATTTTGCAATGTTACATGGCGGTCCATCATGTAACTGTAATGGAACGACTAAGAGTTTAATTGTTATAACCACCACTGGTATTGAAAGACTCATCCCATTGACTGCGATATCTTGTGGAATTGAATGGCTTAATCATCTACATCCCAATCTGCGAGACATTTGGCAGGTGAACATTATCCGTTTTAGTATCCTGTAACATTGAGACTTATGAGATCTATTTCACTGCTGTTGACATTCTCACAGATTAAGACTTGTCTCCTCACACTCATTTCTAACCACATGATCAAATAAACTGTAACACACACCAGCGCTATATCAGCAAGTACAAATAACCCGTACACACACCACACACACACACACACCACACACACCCACACACACACACACACACACACCACACACACCACACGACACACAACACGTGTGTCTGTATGTGTGGCACAAGTCAACAGAGGGTGCTTCCTCTTTGGTAAGTCAAGGGTCAACAACAGCTGTGTGACTTGTAAGTAATAACCACAAGTTTACAACCCAGCAAAAACTTGTAGATCAAAAAACATCTAGGTTAAACCTGGGCACACGTACATTTTAAGTGTTTATTGTAATGTTTTACTGTAGTTACGGGTCCATAATGTCCCGATATCATATTCCCTAATTATTTCCAAGAAGTTTCCTGGAAAGAACCATGTATTTATGGGAGATACTGTCCACAAGTTTACAAACAAATGAGTCAATGTTAAAAGCTACACAAAGGCCATAGCGAATGCTGCGCGTCTGTACCCAGAGTGAAGTTACATGTACTAATTAAAAGGAAAAATAAGAAGTGTTAACTTGGTTTACAATTGATTATCAATGTAATCTTAGTTTAGTCAGTGCACAGCGGGTCAGGAGACAAAAAAACAACTCAACATATAAAGATTATTATTATTGTTTCCAATAATAAATTATTAATTAATAAGGATAGTTTGGATTTAAATCTCTTTCTCTCTATCTCTCTCTCATTAATTGTTCATCTTGAATTGATATTTACACAAACAATTGTACATTTTGTAATGTAAATGACGTACAAAGCTCAGCATGAAACAGGTTCTAATAAGTACAGTTGAACCAGGTTATACGTAACATACCCTTTCAACCCCACACATACTGAGAACACTAAAAACACTATTATACCCTTGCAGCATTGGTGTGCATCTGTGAAGATTTAGTCAGCAAACCATCAATCTGTAAATCTACTCAACCATGCCACCCCTGCTTATCATAAATAAATCATATTAGGATGACGTTTTTAACAGCTTTACAACATGAACTCATCCAATCCCTCAAGGCTCTACTTTCCTCTCTCTCCTCACTTCCGGATGCATTACAGCTTTCACCCTGAGAGTTTACGACTTAAGCCTGTAAATAGTGTAATTAATTGAGATTTCTTATTATATCTGACCTGTGGGCCCCTGAAGGGCTCCACATGGGCTAGGACGTAGAGATTTGCTATGGGGCAATCATGAATCGTCTTAAAGGAGAGGAAGAGAAGGAAAAGAGGAACAACACTGATGCTGTCACTGCTCCTCCTCGCTTTGTCAAGCTGCTCTAACACATATATACAAACCCCAGATGCTCTCACCTCAGTTGTTCATGTATCTGTCATTCTCGTGCCTTGTAATTCACTTTCACTCTGCAGAAAATTACCTTAAAAAACATAGACATCATGAGTCATTGAATGTACGTCCATTGAGCAGGTGTGATTGGATGAAAGCA
Organism: Etheostoma spectabile; assembly: GCF_008692095.1. Lineage (NCBI taxonomy): Eukaryota > Metazoa > Chordata > Actinopteri > Perciformes > Percidae > Etheostoma > Etheostoma spectabile. The sequence continues at coordinate 36,816 of NW_022602657.1, read as the reverse complement.
AATAATGAGTCAAAGGCAGACATGATGCTCCAGGAGGAATGACCATCAATTTGGATGAGCTTTTAAACAGATTGTGACATGACTTTCTCTCAACACGTACATCTAACCTGTCTGCTCAGGTTTCCTGTATATAAGTATTTAATCCAACAGCAATGACTTTACAAGGCTCCAGCTTAAGGGAGGCATACAGACATATAGAAGATAACAAGGTCAGTAAAAAGAAATGTACGTTAGGATATAAGGTGGGTAACTAAACAACAAAAAACGCAAGGGATCATGTGTGGGATTTAATCAAAATAAATGATAAAATCCTTAACTTTTGCGGGTATAACTTTCCATTTTCTCAGTGTTTTGTACGTGGGTGGTGTGAAACCAGCGGAGACTGTGATGTGTTTGAGTGCTGTGCAATAAATTTGACATTACGCTCTTGTTCAAATTTTGTTCAAGAAGTAAAGAGAGGAAGACAGTGAGATGAATATTGATTCAAGAGAGGGGCATTTGCAGAAGTGTTTGCAATGTAGTAGAGAAACATGTAAAACAAGAGAGTTCACTGCTGGTGGACAAAAAAAGGATGCAGCATGCATACGGAACACCAATGACTAGGAGGTAGTTGTGGAAGGAAAGTTTTGAAAGGTGGTTGGAAACAATTAGAAAGTGAGTGAGGAACAAAAGGATGTTTGGAAAAGACTAAGTGACTGGTGGGTAGATTAAAAGATGAGGGAGAAGCAGGTGGAGGGGCATGAAATAAGTGGAAAGGAAAGGACATTTTAAACAACAGCAGACAGACAGGTAGGTAAAGAAAGATTTAGGAAAGACCTACAGGGTCTGTGGTATCTCAGAGCCTTCCTTTGCGACGCATCTGCAGCCATTGACACGCGTCACTGATCAAAATAACCTTGCTGGACACCCCAGCATTTCCAATGCCGTGGGCAACACCATATACACACACACACACACACACACACACACACACACACTCTCTGTCTCGCTCTTATATATATTATATACACACCACACACACACACACACACCACACACACACACACACACACACACACACACACACACACACACACACACCACCACACACACACACACACACACACACTTTACCCCAGGTTAAATAAACACTAACATCTAGTTTCTCACTCTCTTTAAACTCGTTCTCAAACACACTTGTTACATAGAGAAAGTCAAGAAACACAGATGACGTCCTTCCTGAACGCACTCTTCTCCAGATGATCCAGAGGCTGCGAGCCATCCAACTCACTGCAGACCTGACAGACCACACGGACAGAAATCAGACAGGCGAACAAGCAGAGCCAAGCCATCTGATGAGGCAGTGAAGGATGCAGTGCTTTCCTTTATTAGAACAGCAGACACCTAATCACACACACACACACACACCACACACACACACACACACGCAAGCCCCACCTTGCCAGTCAGCCATTAGGGTGTGTGTTGGATGGACTGTTCTTGTTTGGACGGGGGTGGGGGTTGTAAGGGCAACCCCCCACATAGGGCTGCCCCTGCAACGTGAGCAGGAAGGTGCACATGACACCCCTATGACAGCTCACACCTAATCAGCCAATGATGCAAGGCAATCCCCATAACACTCACATGCTACGGCAGTTCTCCTTAAGGAAAAATAAATCACCACGAATGTGTCCTCCCATGGTAAAACCGCTCTTCATCTCCACCCCCCCCCCCCCCCCCCCTCAACAAAAGAAAAATGCTTGCAGGACCCACTGCAGTGCTTGAAAAGTGATCTCCATATTGCTTAACTTCTTCAGCAGGTTCCGATATCGAGAGGTAGTACAGGAAGGGGTTAATCACTTATGTGCTGCACATCATTCGCTTAAAGCTGAAAAGCCCACAGGCCGTCGGAGTAGACCACCACTGCTCAGCACCCTGAAGAGACAACATCCCACTCAGACAAGTTCATCTGAACTAACTTGTCCTCTGGTTCCTTCCCTCAGGCTGATAAACAGAAGGCCATTATGAAAGCCACACACACACACACAAAGACACCCTCCTTATTTTGTGGTCCACACGCCAGCACATAACAACCTAATCTCACAGCTACACCAGAGGCCAGCGAGAAATGTGTTACTCTGACCAACGGTGTGTGTATTTGTGTGTCAAGGGAGAATGACTGTGGACAGCTGGCTGGGCCTCTATCTGATACACTAAGAACATTATCACTGGGCGGCGGGCAGTGTGAGAGATACATACGTCCCAGTCACAGCATGGAGAGACCTGAGCGCAGAGGAATAGTGGGGAGCCAGTTATACTATACCTGAGAACAGAGCGGACAGGCTGTACGTGGGGAACAACAGACACACAAAACACAGCAACAAGGAGGATCAAATAAAGTGGAGCCTGCACAGGAGAGTACACTTGTGCTGAGGCCTCACACCTAAGGTGCAGGATTCATCTTATCCTAAACAAATACGCAGTCACAGGAAATGTAGATACACTTGTATGCACATGCAGCTGTAAAAGTAAAAAACAAAACACAACAATTTGTCTTGTTTTAAAAAACACATGCTGGTTTATTGTATAGAACATTTGGCAGTCATTGGTGTTGACAGAAATAAAATCCCTCCTGCCCCCCCAACCCTGCCACTCTGCAGAGCTTGGCAGCAAATATCAACCTTCAAACCGTCTCACATGGCAGGAGAGTAACCCTTTCATACTTCAATGTTTGTGTTTAAAAAATTACAAAACTCAAAGGATAATTAGGGTGACCACCATCCAGGCCATCTACGGTATACCCGCACCTTTAATCCCAGGCACCTCACACACATCTTAAAAGCTTGTTTACAGATGGCTAACAATCAATACTGTTTCAACCACATACACAGTTTTCTTCACTGTAGTAACAAAATACACTTTGCCTGACCAGGTCTTTTCTGGGAAAGATCAATGCTTCCACAGCCTTGAGAACTGGTTCTCTCTATGTGGGGGGTGCCATAAAGATACAATGAAAACTCCATGGTCATAAATTTATCGGATAGACCATCCTCACATGGCACAGGCCAGAAAACTGCATATCGTTTATGGAAGACACAAAATACATTTTTTATTTGTACTGTATCAGATACAGTAAAATACCACAAAAACTAGAGGGACTAACTAAATGTGCAGCTCCTACATTGGGGAAAACACTATTAGGAGTCGCGTAAAGGTCAGAGTTTACACTGCAGGTGTATGACCCCAGAAGTAGCACCACATTCCCCAGGCAGCCCACCACCCAGGGATCAATCTACAGTAACACAGCTGATATGAAGTGAAATTTACAGTGGATGCCCTCTTTACGCACTTTGAGGTTTAAATGCAACATTTCCTGACTGAACATCCACAAACGAAAGCAAATAAATGACTGAAACAATTCAAGGTATTGTGAAGCTGCCCTGTAGGTTTTTGTCCTTAAAAAATACCTGTTGCAGAGAAAAATAAATGTTTAATCATCTATGTAGGTATTGACTATACCTAAAATAAAAGCTGTCTGCATCCTAACACTGAAGATCAATTTGAAGTGGAAATAGGATTATTTATGAAATATTATAAGGGAGATGATAAAATGCATTTGTCTTTGCTGTGCTGCCCTCTGCCTGGCACTACACTAAAAACAAGAAATGGTCACAAACAACAAATTCACATACTAACATACAGTTAAAGACAATGGGCTTAAAACCCTTATAAAAACAATTTTATACAAAATAAAGCCACAAAATAGATCTGTGTACAAAATACATCTTAAAAAGAGAGAGTGGAACCTCAAAGTACTGTAGCTGTGCAGTAGGAAAACAATGAAATACGATTCTGTCTTTGTCTAAAAAGAATTATCACAAACTCCTCTAACTAGCATTGACACAGACACACAAGTAAGTTGTATGCTAATGTGTTATATAAGCTGACATAAGCAAGCAACATAAGCTGGCTCCTTTTTTATTTCCAAGATTGATGTGAGTGTATGCACAAGTGTGTGTTTGTGCATGTCTGAGGAGGCAGTATTTACACAGAAAATATGAATGAATCAATCCTGTTTGGAAGTGAAGTTGTAACTAAGGAATGTGTGAGTGTGTGGCAGTAATTGGAGTGGAATGAACATTGTTTGCCCTTATTGAGAGGCTTCAATGCAAGGAATGCTCTCTGTGTGTGTGTGTGTATTAGTCAATACTGGGGCTGGTACTTGGGGAAAAGGTAGAGGTCTTTGCACAATGAGCTGGTGAACTCCGACATCTCTTTGCAGCGATGGTGGGCGGTGCCAGGAGCATAACCCTCCCGCTCCTTAATACGCCTATTGACCTGGAGACAGATGGGAGGGGGGGAAAAAAAGAGGCTTTTTTTAGATTACAGTGATGTCGCAAAGACGTTTATCAAACAAGAAAGAATATTTTACATTATGAATGCAAATATGTGGGTATAGGTCCCTTGTGTTCACCTGCACCATGATGTCTGAAAGGTGTGTGTCTCTGGCTTGGAGGCGCAGTGCTGTGTTAAGTTCCTGGATAAACCAGGATCCTCTCTTGGTGTTCCGCATGGCTGCTGTGCCTTGAGGAGCAAGATATCAAATACAGGCATCCAGATGAGATGCAGGGAGACAGATCCAAGATATTTACACAACTAGAAACAGAAACTATCTACTAGTAAAAAAAAACAAACATCTTAACATCTAAAACCGTGATAGCTGTCGAGAAAAGAAGGGTGGCACAGCTGACAGGAATCCACCAAAACAATTTTAACCCCTGCACTTTAGTTATTAAAAAGTGATAGTCCACCAAATTAGCATTGCACTTCTACAAACCTATGCAGCAGAGCTAGACCTCATTTCTTATTCCACGCATTACTCTTTCCTGGCAAAACCTGTTGACTACATTACCCACGATGCTACGGTGTGGTTGGCGATTGAGCCATGAGTCACAAGCAGAGATGACAAGCAGGCTATAGAAATCTGGTAACCTCACTTTTTATTTTTAAAACTTGTCATTTTCAGCTCCAAGCTGAACTTTAGGCAACTTCTCAAACTTCCGCACAGCTCCCCTTTTAGTTACAAGAGGTTTTATACAACATTTCACAAATTCAGTAGTACTTTCCAAGCACGATTAACAGACTTTCATGTGTAAAATCGGTGGAGTTCCCCTTTAAAGCCTCTAATATCATTTCATATTGGTTTTATTGAAGTAAGATCCTATGAATGCTGGATGCAATACTGGCAGAAAACAGGTGCACATTAAAACCATAGTTGGGTACAGGATGAAATCTGCAGAGAAAAAAAAGGCAGAGAGTCCACACAGATTTATTTTTGATGGCTGAAATGTCAACTTCTTTTGCATTGCATGGATAACTGCACATTTGCCTCTTCTCACACTGCCTCGCTCATTTTTGTTTTTTACTTCAACAACACATTTGATACAAAAATCCACTCCAGAAAATCAAAAGTGACAGACTTACAAATTCTCTGACCTTTGAGCGATGCAAAGCCACAGATCATGTCAGACCGCTGGGGCAGTTTAATCCTGGGCCTCCCAATGTCCCCTCTCTGTCTACAGTGGGCATCACCCTGTCCTTCCCTTCCAGCATCCAGCTGTTCACAGCATGGTGAGCAGGTCCTCGCTGGCCCATCTATCTGCTCGACACCACAGTCCATCTCCTCTGGAAGACAAGAAAGTTTAAATTTAGTTAACATTAGCTAAATGTTGGTTTTGACCGCTATGCATTCTCACTAACCTAGAAAAAGTTTTAAACAGTAAGTGAAAACAGCATGTCGCATGAATGAGACAACCTGCAGCAGGAGAAAGGCAGACGGTCTGTTGCAGGGTGCGCCAAAGTTAGCTTCTTGTCTCATCTGGTGTCTGATAAACAGTAAATTCATCAAATTCAAAGCCTCTAACGCTTTTTTCCAAGCTGTTGTAGCCATCATATTCCACAGGACCCTCATGAGCGCAGCTTCCCTGTGAAATCAGTTGCCGAGGCTTTCGTCCTTGTTTGTCACTCTGACTGAGGAGAAAATGCTGTACTTGTGCTGTTGTTTATTTGGTTGCCATGACTTTGCCAGTGATGACGTCCCGTCACTGTTCCAGTTGCTCACCCTTAAAGGGGAGAGAGGGCGGATGACCGTTCGCTTGAGGGGACAGCTCTACAGAGTTGAGTAATTGCGACTTCCTGACATTTCATACAAATCTGAGGCAGCAGAGTCAAAATACATAGTGGAAATACTGCAATACCGTAAGCTTGGGACTGCTACATTTACATTTATTGCATACATGAATATTGTGAATAGCCTTTAGAGGTTTAGAAACGTATTATACATAGATTTTCCTAAATCCACATTAATGATGATAGAGGTGCATGCAGAATAAGATCGAGAGTCTTACCTCCTCTGCAGGCCTGGATGAAAAAGACTTTTGGCTTGTTCTGTAGCAGGGGACAGTGCGCGTTGTCAAAGGATTTAAACACCCAGTCCAGCTGAAATTAAACAAGGGACAAAGTTACATGTCTGAAAAATGGCTGCATCGTTACCCTTAAATGACATAATGTACAAACTAAGAAAGATAACAAACAAATACCTGCAGGAGCTGTCCATCTGTACCATATATGGCTCCATCCACTCCGTGGGAGAGCAGACACACCACACAGCTGTCCACTGTCCGGTGGTCTGGTTGACTGCAAAAGTTCTCAATGCACGACCTCATGTTCTACACAAGGCATAAGAAATCAGGAAAATTGTGGTTAACACAGACTGTTGCTTTTTAAATACTGAACAGGTTGGTAAGGCAATCATGTGGTGTCATTGATCATTCTGGGTGTAAGTTAAAAATCTATTTAAAGTTAAGTTCTCCCCACTCGCACAGCCAACATCCATGATTTGCAAAGTGTGTTTTCTTTATAATACACTGAAAATGTGCTAACCTCAACCTCAAACATTTTTTCCACAAACACTGGCTGGGGGATTTTCAATAAATGATTCAAGACAAAATGTTGTTTCTGTCCCTTTAAAACTTCCCTGTTTTTGCTTTGCCAACTAAATACAATGGTTTTTGTTTCAAATAGCATCCTGTAAAAAACATACTGAGCCTGCATTGTGTGCGTTACCTGAGCAGTGAGGTCTCTGTGGACTGTAACTAGGTAGTCCAGCTCTGTGAAGACCTTCCTGAGGACCTCGTCGTCCACCTCACCTCCCTTTCTAGGGTCGAGGTCCGGCGCCGCACAAGGATCAAAGGTCACGTTACTGATCACCAAAGCAAGACCACGAGGGATGAATTCATTTTGTAAGACTGGGGTGCGGGAAGTGAGAGAGAAAAACAAAGAAACATGGTCAAGAACCATTTCTTGACCATGTTTCAGAGCTCAATTTGTCCAAAATAACCTCATTTGCACAAAAAAATCTTGTTTCTATAAAAGGCATTAACACCTTGCATTATTCCATTACTTTTTGAAATTACCAATTTATAATCCATACATTTTATTTATCTCTGCCTTTAGTGCTGTATTGTGACTCAAATCCAGAGAGTTGGAGTAACACTGAAGGCAAGTATTTCTCAAAAAGTAACAGGTAAAACTTAAAAGAGTAAGTAACTGCAAACTTGTTGAGCTGACCTGGTAAAGAGAAGTTTATTACCTGATGGCAGCGAGAGAGGTAAAAGTCGGGAGTGCACGGAGCACAGGAGTGTTGATGGGACTATCTGCATCCAGACTAAACTCCATGGCCTCTGCTGCACACACAAAACACATTACACATTAAACTCTGCTTGTTACAAAGTTAAGTTGCTGATGCCAAGTTTTCACATCATGGTGTTCTCCTGCCAGCCATGTAACAACAACTTTGTACTACAATGCTGTGAATGAGTCACTCTTGGGGCGTGGCGCCTGTAGGTACAGACAGTAGCTGAACTCGAGAGCAACCACACTCCTGCCCTTCTCCCAGTGAGAAGATTATATAATAAACAGTTCACACACACACACTGGACTCTCTTTAAAGCTGCTGGATGAAAAATATTTTTGTTGAGGTAAATTTGATTACCTGTCTATTTAAACTAAACTAGACAACAGATAAGCCTTCTTCTCCACACACCACCCATTGTATCCACAGAAACAAAAAATATTGACAACAGAGACAGAGAAACCTATTTTAACCTGAATTCAGGCCACGCTGCACTACCACTTACCATGTGTCCTTCCTCTCTTGGCAGCAATTTCTTCTTGGGTGGGAAATGGAAGAGAAGAGTCCACACACCTCTAAAATTCAAAATCATGCACAAATGATTGATGACAAAACATCAGCTGCTTAACACATACAAAAGAAGACGATAATGAAGGATATTGTTCTTTGCTGTGGCAGCAAGTGTTGCTTGTTTTGGAAAAATGACAACGGCACTCCTAACCTAACTCGCTGAAAATGTCCCGCCTACTGTCTGACTACCTCAGCAGGCCATCTGGTTGTCTAACATAAGGTGGATGGGGTTTGTGATTCTTACATCTGTCTGCTTATCTCTTCCTCTTTTCTTTGTCCGCTGTCTCTCTGTCATCCTGTCTTCCTCCCTGACTGGGATTAATCCTCTGAATGGTGACTCTGACCGCAGGCAGCTATCTGAGGTTTGGACTGGACATGACGAGGTGCTGCTCACCTCACTCTCTTCTTCTCTGTCTACTGAGGATGTCTGTGGGAGACCATTTCAACTGGAGCATACTGTTATCAGAGATGTCTAACTTTCTTCGATCTGTGAGCACGTTAATTGACTTACAATTATGAAACCTCATTAAAATACATATTCAACGGCACAGAGTTTTCCAGAGATTAGTGTTTGTTCCATCTAAGTCTTGTAGAAATGTCAACAGTGACAATAACTGTAGTAATCCTGGTTGAAGGACTATAAGTACCCTGCTCACCTCTCTCTTCTTTTCTGCGGTCGGCATTACAAGTCGGCCTGTATTTCCCTCGGGCTCTTCCTCAGGCTGAATAATCTGTGAGCAGAAAACAATCTAAAAAACTGCACTAAGTAAGTCCCTGCTAGGAATCTGCTGTGTATACTAGGGCTGCACAATAAATAGTTATTTGTATCCTCCTTGCAATTTCAACTGGCGCGATAAACACATTGCGAAGGACTGCCACACATTGTGAGATACACTCAGGGATTTTTTTTAGTTAGTTGAAAGAGAGCACCAGTAGGAAACTGCACTTTCAAATGAAACTATCCCTTTTTAAATATAAATAGTGCCTTTTGTGTTAATTTCAAGGTTCAATTTGTTCAATAAAGAATGTTAGAAATATTTCCCTTCAGTTTTCTTAATTCAACAAGCAATTTGTTGTATGTTAGCAGTATACAAAAAGCAGCAGAACTGAAAACTTGAATATTTTCCTAATATCGTGCAGCTCTAGTGTATACTGTAGCTTTTTGTTGAGTGTTTGATAAAGTGCACAATAACCTCTACAGGCATATCTTTGCCATCTTTTTCTGGGGATTGTGTCAGCAGGTCATACAGGTGCTGCTGCTCAGTTTCACGCAGAGCTGAGCAGAAGCTGCTAAAGGCTCGGGGTCCCCGTTTTGGCAAGAGTAGTAGTAAGCGCCAGCTTCGTTTCTGAGACGTTTGCTCAGCCTGGAGAAGAGGAGATCAGACCAGAAAATCTAATTATTACTGGCAAAGATGACATATTATAGTACATTGCTTCACCATTATCTACATCCCTAATATAAAGACATTTTTTTCCAGCCCTTGCCCAAGGTTGACGCACTACAGTTAGGCGTCACCACAATCTTTCTAACAATAAAATAGAATGATTTCAACCAGACACTGGTTAAAGGGGGCATTTCAGATGGTAACCAGTTAAAGTCAGCCAGGAATAAACCCATGCATTTACATTAAAATTGTTAGAAAACTGATGGCTTTGTCAAGCTTTTATTTTGATGTTTTTGTAACTTTATCCATGCCAGACTAAACTGAAATTCCCCTCTAACTTAGTGGATCCCAACCTACTTGGCTAGTCATCCCTTAAAATCTACTTATGACCCCTCAACAAAGTTTGAGTCCTTAGTGTGGACATGCATGGCAAGCAGGTCGGCCAAATAGTGATTTAGTTTAATTTAAAACGAACTTATGAAAGCAGTTTTAACAGGTGTATCTAACATCCAAAGTGTAGGTAGCTTACATAAGTTACAGGTGAACGACTGTTCAGACTTATTACATGCGGTTCCTAAATTAAAAGATATCCATATATCAGTGTTAACATACCATGATGCTCTCTGCCATGCTTTCGGTTAGGATGTCGTCTGCCTGTAAGGACTGTATGAGCAGCTCATCCACCACTAGCTGTTTGATGAGAATATTGGAGCCTCTCCGAAGAGCCCGTTTGTCCCGCTCCAGCATGCCACACTCCAACATTTTGCTCCAACAGACTGGGCACAGGACCGGTGACAAGACACATTAACCTCCGTTACAATACGACGGAAGTTATACTACAGTGTAACAAAGCGACAGGCAATGTCAACAACTCCAGCGTCTACCTACAGCACACGTTAGCAACCGGTGTTTCGGTTTAACTGGTTTTTGAGTTAACTGGTGATAGAGGCAGATGTGGTGTAGGCGTGGTCTCTCAGGACCCATTCCCGACTAACCAGGAAATAAACATTATTATCGCTTTCCTTCTATTTCACATTTATTTGTCAGTGTCTTGTGAAACTTTACGATAAAAACGAGTTGCTGAGCATTAATTCCTGCCCCGACAGACATTTATGCAAACACTTGCCGTTGTCGTTACGAACTATCATCCGTTGTCTGGCGACTGTGTCTCTTACTGCACGTCACGGTACACCCCGATCGACTTGTGACTATAACACTTCACCGTTAAAGCACTGTTTCTGAAATGTAAGCAAACTGGTGTATTATATAGGCATACTGTTGGAATGATAAATGTGTCGATGTATGTTAGCGGGGGACGTTTCATGTTATCTGTTATTTATTTGACCCTATCACTTCTATGTTTCGAAATGGGATTTTTTCATATAGGCCTACTGACTCAACTCAACTTCAGATATCATTCATAGCATGATGTATGTAATATTTAAGGCATAGTGAAGTTTTGGATATTTTAAATTACACTATCTGGAATGTTTTTGTAATTATGGATATCTAAACTTAAAATAACTATTAACAATTGGATTGTACATATCTGAAATTGCATTGTTTCCTAACTATAATGTTGCAACTATTCAGACATTCATAAGATTGACTTTCTACAACCAACACTTGCTCGAACTCCGGCACTTCAAGTCAATTCTACAATATGTGCCAGACACCCAGAGCAATAAAAAATACGTTTCTCTCCGACCCACTGTGCTATATGCAATATGCGTTTCAATAAGCGAGAGGTATCATTTGTATCTGGATGAATGAGTAGGCATTCTGCACATTAAGGAACGTGATTGTAAGGTTGCAACTTAACATAACCCATCGTAGCCTACATAAATATAATTACATCTAGCCTATAATGCCTATGTATCACAACGTAATCTGAGCGGATGCACATGTTGCCACATCTGCATTCAGCTGGGTGTAAACCTCATATGTAGCTTATGTTTTACTTACAGGCTGTATTGAAATGTAACAGATATCAAACACGTAATCCATGTTGTAGTAGGCCTACTGTTATTAAATTAACTTGTGATGCCGTTGCAAGAACGAAGACCACAACGTAGGTAGCTGCAGTGATGCCTGTTTGAAATACTGCAAACGTCAATAAATCGACAAAATGTTCATGCTGTCATTATTTGTGTCATAATTGTGTTTAAAGTAATGGTAATGACGTTTAGCATTGAGTCAATGTATTTCCTTTAACACGACCTAGATCTTACATTGCATATTGAGTTTGAATTTGTGCACCATGTTGACGTGTGGAAACTTTGGTTTTATTTTCTACAACACAGCTGTTGTGTTGCCCATGTTAAATATTAGGTATTTGTAAGTGTAAATGAATCGATATGAGCCTATGACCGATGCTAGTACTTGTTGTGACACAAGTTAATCGGAGCGCACTGAGCGCTGTTCTGCTTATTTCAGCGGTCTTTATTTGTGTTCCATCTGCAGAGTCAGCAAACACTTCAGAAGGTTTAAATAAACGTCATTACCAACACTTTAAACACAATTATGACACAAATAATGACAGCATGAACATTTTGACGATTTATTGACGTTTGCAGTATTTCAAACAGGCATCACTGCAGCTACCTACGTAATCATTTCTGCGGAGTTTCTCATGGCACACCTACACCACATCTGCCTCTATCACCAGTTAACTTAAAAACCAGTTAAACCGAAACACCGGGCTGTGTATCGTCGTATACCTCACTGTTGCAGCTAACTAATGCGTTTGCCAAGACGATAACAATATGTAAAGCTTTATATTGTAATTACCAAAACGGCATGATGCAGGAGACTATAGTAAAATTATGCTGACATTAAAGTGTTGATGGCTAAATACCAATGCTAACTAGCTAGCTAGCTCATTTCGGATTGCCCCTTTTTTTCTTGTATGTAAGTGAGCGAAATGTAATTCCTTCCAAACTTACTTATCGTTCCCCTGTTTCTGCAACAGATGATCAAATCGTCAAAAAGGCACAGTAAAATGTCGTCGTGTTTAATGCTATTTCAAACATCCCGTCCTTTTCCCACACACGACTAACTTCCGCGGGTAGCTAACTCGGTACCAGTGCTGCAATGGGGATGGGGTTGCAAAAGTCTTTTTTTTGGATTCTGACCAATGACAGCTAAATATATTATGAGTGGCGTTTCAAATCTCCAATCACCTGGTTTCAGGGTGTCACCTACCGTAAAACTGTTGAAAGATAAGGGCTTTAAGAGCATTTTGAATTTGAATCTTGTTTCTGTAAATAAGTAGCCAATTGATAAGGAGCACTTTGATGATAGGCAGACACCGTTAACTAATAGAGAACCATGGACTGTTATGGGATTCAAAATAAACAGAGGCTTGACGAGCTTAAAATCATAAAACAACATTTAATTAATACATGTAATTAACAGTGGTGAAATGTATAATGAGGAAATATTTTACTTAAGGAACATTTTGGGGTAGCCTACTTGTACACTACCCAATGAAATAGAAGGTAACATTTTGCTGTAAAAATGCATATGATATCACATTTTTTAATATGACATATAAATGTGTGTGGGCACCAAGGTAGCTCACCTGGTAGAGTCAACGTAGCCGCTGTGGGTTTGTTTCCGACCCGTGGCCCTGTGAGATGGAAAGGGATGGCTTTATTTGTTACATTTGAAATTTGTTATGTTTGAAAGTGATGTAATACGTTTGGTTAATTTACAAGAAAGCAACACTTGAAACTGGTTAAACACAACTTCCTAATTCTGAATTATATCCATAGCCCAATATATTATTTATTATGTACAGTCATTCCAAAAATGAGTCTGGAAGTGTCTACTTATGTCTCTGTACTCTGTACTGCATCTAACGATCAACAACATACTCTCAAAAAATGTAGAGACCACTGGAACTCTTTTAACTGTTAACAACTGTTTGGATTAAGATTTGACAACAACAACAACAACAACATAAACACAAAAGACGGATACGCTTGTAAAGGATAATGCAATGTTATTGTTCCCCCTACATGGGGTGCTTGTCAAGTGTTTTAGAAATCGGAGTTGTCAGTTCCACCAAAGAGACATTTCCCTTTTTAACTTCTCACATGGTTTTCTTTAAATGCCTGCTTGAAACGTAAAAAGGTAAAATGATTCCAATGTTTCATAAATGCATAAATCTGAGAAATGTCCCAAATATAAATACTAGTTTGTGTAGCAGAACTTAGTTTTTTCCTTCTTTCCTGCCCCATTAATCATCTCACAACCCGTAAGATTTATCTGGCGATCCTTTAGGGGCCCAATGTTGGGACTCTTTTTAAAGTATAAAACTAGCTACTAGAAAACTACACCAGCAAAATAATTCTTGTTTATTGTTCATCTTAGTACAACATTTTTACTTTTGTTAGTTTGATAAATATGTGCTCTGCATTTCTCAAATGATACAGACAGTATTTGTTTAAGATATGCCGTTAATAGAAATGGGACTTTGTGTCATGTGGGACACCATTTAATTGTGGACACCTCTTATCTCTGTCTCTTTCCCTTTCTTTTTTCTCTCAATCTCTCCTTAGTTTGCCTTTCTCTACTTCCCTTTCTTTTTTGCTCTCTCTCTCTCTCTCTCTCTCTCTCTCTCTCTCTCTCTCTCCCCCCTAACCTCAGGCTTTGCCCTCCCCTGCTGTCTATCTCCTCACCCTCACTGTGTGTGTGCTGTCAATAATTAATGATCCTTACTGACTCAAAGGGTAACAGGTCCGGAAGAAAATGTCTCAGCCCTTAATTTATTATATAAAGTATAAGTCTATAAGTCTATCTTCAAGTCTAGTCAGTCTGAGAAACCACCACGAGTGTCTATTCAAGCAGAAGGATCGATGGCATGAAGCAGCCAGACCGTGTCCGTTTTATAGTTTGTGGCGGTGGCTACACCTGTGACCATGAGGTGGTTAATGCTGAATGTCTGGCTGACAGCAGGACAGAGGGAGGAAAGGGAAGCTTAAATGAGTGAGAGGCAGGGGGCAGAGAGGAGGAGGAGTGACAGAATGATAGAGTGAATTAATTCAACCTTGGCCAGCCCTGATTGACTCAGTAGCAAACTGGCATGTACAAACATTCACAGTGACACCAAAGCTATGGAGAGAGAAAAGAGGAATGACATGTCTTTCTCCAGAAAGAGAAGTTTCACTTTTGGGGCATATGGAGGGTGAGTAAAGACACTGTTTGTCTGTAATTAGGACTGAGATTTCCAAGTCAACTGAGTAGCTACCTATATACTAAATGATAATTACATTATTTTGTAGATATATAAGTGATCCTATCTATGTTGGATGATCCGTTTTCTTCTTCGAGTAGTTCTCACTTCCTTGTTTACAGTGTGGACAAATTCACATGTGGGGATGAGACGAGGTGAGGTTTTAATTTCTATCTTATTGCAGCTGTTTCGAGCTAATATTCAAGATGTAATGTATAAAGTGAGAACTGATTGAGAAGTGATGAATTGTGGTGTAAACAAACCTGTTGCTGCAGACCTGAATCTGCAGAGGACAACATAGTGGACATCCTGGACTCTCCTGCCAGTGACAGAAAGCCTTTCCTCTCAGCCAGCAGCAACCAGAGGGTGATATCAATAGCATGTTCAGCTTGCACCTTCCCCTCTTATTTTCACTGAATACACTTAATGCTTTTTCATATCCTGCATTTCTCAGAAGTTTCCATTTGCAACTGAACCATTTGTCATGTTCCCCTTCCTCCCCATATTTCTCCTTCCCTTTCTCTCTGTCTGCATTTACTGCCTGTGGTTTGTATCAGGACACAGAGCTGTTTGAAATAATTGAAAAGCTGCAGGTGAGTTAAAGCACAATTGATCTTGTTTGGTGCGCTTGTTCAGGGCTGTCTGAGCGAGAGAAGTTTCTTATCATCTTATCAATACTTCCCTCGTCCATCAGGGCAGCAGGATCGATGAGCAGAGGTGTGAATTTCCTCTTCCGCTGAAGGTTAGTTTTCAATGTGAGAATAAGAAACACACAGAGTTGACTATTTATGAGTTTGATCGTGTGTGTGTGTGCGTGTTTGTGTGTTGACCTTTCTGTAAACGACATGACATTTGTTCCTAAAACAAGAGACACGAGAGCCCCTCATCATCATCAAGTGCTCCTTTGTCTCTATTTTAGTCTCAGCTTTTAAAGATAGGTGGAGGAGACCTGCCACTCATCCTCCCTCCGAAGCTAGGGGGCTACTGGATAGACCCCCCTCTGGCGAGGCTTGTGGATGTGAGTCCCACCTCCTCCCACTGTGGCGTTGATCCAGAGAGCTACGACATTATGGAGAGAGATGGGGAGGCCAAAATCTATCACGAGTTCTTCCGCTCACGTGTAAGCAGACTTTGTCTAAAGTGTCAACGTTATCTTTCCTGAACTTGTGTTTTTATCATGTTTTGTTCCCTTTAGTACCATCACTCATTCACAGCAGTGGATCCATCTTTGGGGCCTTTGGTTCTCTCTGTGTGTTTGGAGGAAGAGGAGAGCAAGCTGCGGGTGATACTAAGGTAGAGATCTTAAGCCATTTCAGCCAACTATGAGATTCTTTTTGTATAATCCAAGCTGCAATACAAGACGCATTTCCCAGAGCATCGTGCATTCCCCTTCCTCTCAAAAAATGTGTTCATCCACAAGTTCAAGCTTCACTGTGCAGAATGATGTTTGAGCAGAGGCTTTACATTTTCATTTGAATGTCTCTGTATGCAGTAACTGGTAATTCCAAGTAATCCTGCATCACAGACGATAATGCCACGATTGTTTCTTGTCTCCCAGAATGAAGCAGTGCACTCTGCATGGAGTTTTTGCTGTCTCTCTTTTCCCAAACATCCCATCTGCCGTTGAATTAGCAAAGGTATCAAACTATTATTCTGGTAAAGGAGTATTCATATCCAATACTTAAGTAAAAGCAGCAGCACCACACTCTATGTACATAAGCATTATTAGCCGAAAATACTTTAAGTATCACAAGTAAATGTTGGTTGAGTGTTTTTACTTTATATGTTATCATTTTTATTGATGCATCAACATGTATGAAACATTGTTATTGTTGTATCTTGAGGTGGAACTCATTGTATCTACTTTATATCCTGTTATATAGTTTCATTTATTTAAAAAATCATCATCTTTTTTAAACTGATAAACTGAGTAGTACTATACTACTACTGAGTAACTATAGCTGTCAAATAAATATAGTGGAGGGGTAAAGTACAATATTTATTTCTGAAACAGAATGAAATAGAAGTATAAAGAAATATACAACAGAAATACTCAAGTAAAGTACCTCCAATTTTACTTTAGTACAGTATTGATAAATGTACTTCCTCTGGTTGATGACAAGTTTTCTCTGTAGATGCTCTGTGACAGAGTGACTGTCTCAAAGTTTGAAGTGGTCAGCTTCCTCAAGGTAATGCTCTATAAATGACTAATAAGTAAAAAATGAAGGACCACTTATTTCAGACAAATCCTCTGAAAGCTTCTCTCCCTCTCACTCATCCCTCAGGCTCCAGAACTCATAACCGCATTTGATGAACACAGAGTGTCTCCTAATTTTAAGTTTGGCATTTTGTACCAAAAGGACGGGCAGGTACGAAATTGTGCAGAAAATGTCCTGCATTCATAGAAATGACATGAAATATGGCACCACACCACAACCACCGTCTCTTAGACAACATCCATCTCTCTCTAGTTCACTGAGGAGGACATACTTTGTAACAATGAAGAAAGTGAAGAGTTTAAAGAACTCCTTTCTATTTTGGGAGAGACGGTTCAACTGGAAGGCTTCACCGGGTAAAGTGCACCATGTCGATGTTGTTCAGCGGGATGAATGACACATGCAATATCATCACATGATTTCTTCTTCTCACTTTGTTATCTCAGGTTCAGAGGAGGACTGGATGTGTGTCATGGTCAGACAGGAAGTGAAGCTGTCTTCACTTCCTTTCATGGGAGGGAAATCATGTTCCATGTTGCAACTAAACTGCCTTTTACAGAGGGCGACCCGCAGCAGGTCAGTCATTGTGTCAGCCTGATGATTCACAGCAGCCTTTCTCAGGCTATTTTGATACTAGTTAGAAAACAAAAGTTTTGAGCTAACACGGATACACTTTTTCCCCCCTACACAGTTACAAAGAAAAAGACACATTGGTAATGACATTGTAGCTTTAGTCTACCAGGAGAGCCAAACCCCGTTCCTGTCTGATGTTATCAAGTCTCACTTCCTGCACTGCTTCCTGGTGGTCCGGAGGATTCAGGTTCCAGAGGAGAAGACAGGTGAAACTGCGTACCAGGTGAGTGAAAAACAAGCCCACTTGGATATAGCATCCCTATGATAAGTGGAATGCTGTCATTTTGTTAAATCTGATTCACCCTCATATCAAAAAACAAACTTTTTAAAGACCGATGTTGGATTTTTTGGGCTGATACCGATATTAATATTATAGAGAGCTAAAAAAAAAATCCTAAATGTTGCCTGATATTTGTTTCTTTAACATATACATTTGAACTAACAAACATTTTTTTGAAAAGAATATTTTAGAGTTCGAAGTTTGATCAAGATATGTGATCTTTGTGGGACACTTTGCAATAGAAAAATAAACTTGTCACTGGTCTCTTAGTGGACAAACTATGTCATTCTAAACTGATTTTTGTTACTCTACCGGTAGTCTATATCCTTGACGTTCCACTTCCGGGATTTGTCCGGTCCCACAGGAAATTTCACTTCTACTTTCTTTGTGTTGGAATTTTAAATTTGGATTTAGATTAGTGAGGACTATTGTTAACTGCTCCTCAGATCTCTGCAGGGTAAATTGAGACAGCTAGCTGGACTATCTGTCCAATATGGGTTTTCTATCGCATAATAATAATTGCAGCCAGAATGGCTTATCAGTCAAATATTCATTTTTTGTCTTCACAGGTGGCTGTAACAGCCAGAGAGGATGTTCCTCTCTTTGGTCCGTCCCTCCCAGATCCTCCCATCTTCACAGATGTAAGAAACAATACAAAAGTCACCAAGCTGTTTTCATTTCTCTAAATATATATATATACATACACACACATATACATTCATACATACATACAGTTTGCTGCAGCAACAGCTAAACCTTTAATTTCAACCATCTTTTTCTTTACTGTCTTGCTTAGTCTACCAGTGACTAACGCCATCTTTACAAATATACATCAAAATGTTTTTTTGCTTAATTTTTTATTTTCCATCATTTTTGGGAGTTGTTTCACCACCACCCACAAATTATATAAATGATTGCAGCTGTAAACGGCTCCCTCATTTTCTTTGTTGTTGCATTGTGGAAGAATAGTGTATTAATAGAACATTTAGTATGTATGCTGTCGGCTTTGGATTTACTTTACTTTTTTCAATTTTCTAGAGGGAACACTACTCCAAATCTGCTTAGAATAAGTATTTAGTATGGAATTGGAACACGGTCTAGCCATTGTCCTGTGGTCTTGTCTGTCTTGGTTTTTGATCAATATTTTTTTTACTTTTGCCTGCCTATGGTCATTGTCTAAAAAACCCTGCTTTGATCGCCCACTCGGTAAACTTTGTAATTTCTCCACCTGTCATGGCTGCTTACCTGAATCACTACAGTACAAATGAATTATTGAGATGCATCACAAGTATCCTGTCTTTTAGCGTTTCCTGCTGAGAGAATTCCTTCTGACCAAACTCATCAATGCAGAGATTTCCTGTTATAAGGCTCAACAATTCAGCAGGCTAGAGGTAGAGGGGAAAAAAGTTTTTATTTATGCTTTTTATTCGTAAATATCCAAGATTGTTCCCTGATTTCTCTCTGCCATGTGTGCTCTCCTGTCCCTCTTACCAAGCTCCGCACTCGTTCGTTGCTCCTGGAGAGCCTGCAGGCTGAACTCTCCACCCGTTCCCAGTACATGATGGGAGATCCATCTCTGTCGGTTCTCCCAACTTCTGAGGTTACACGAGGGGTGTCTGAGGGAAGTGGAGGATTCATTGAAAACTTTAAGGTAAACGTCGGCCCCCCAAAAAACTAGTGAAATAAATTAAAAGTAATAACTTTATCCAAAAAGAATACATGAATATAAAAATTTGGTAATTTGTCACACAAATAAATGCATTTAATTTATTAATTATTTTATTTATTTTCAAATTAACCTGCACATTTATGCTCTAGGATTTATGCTTCTATGCTATTATTTTAATAGAGTAATTTGTTTATTTATATACTTATTTATTATAATGGCAGCTTTAGTCCTCCATACACTTGCCTTTCAAGTTTTTAAGAGACTCTCTCATACTATCTCTCTATACCATTTCCCTTCTGAATCTCTGTCATTAGAGAGCCATAAGAGTGCGGAGTCACTCTTTCGAGACTCTTGGGGTGCCAAGGAAGACTGGTGGCATTGCAACACAGAAGCAAAAGGTAAAATGAACAATGGGATTGAATGTGCGTGACTGAATAAATACATATTGAAAGATTTGAGCTAAACATATTCTAACTTTTCTAACTTCTTTTACAGACAGATAAAGATGGAGAGAGGTAAGACGTATTGAAACAGGTAAAAATGTTGGTCCCATGATTAGAAAAACAGACTGTTAACTGTTGCCTCTGCTTTACAGTGACAAATCTCCAGGACCTCTGCCTTCTGACAGTCAAGGGCCGGCTGAAGTCAAAAATCAAGCAAGTCCTCAAGAAGAGACATAAAAGGAAATATCAATTTGTAGATTTAAGTGTTATTATACTCATACTTTGCTAGCGTATGGTTACTACTTTCTTATCCTGTTGGATGGCTTAAATGTAAATAGAGTTTTGAGAATATATTTATAATATATATTTATTTTACTGTCATAGCAGTATTCAACATTACTTAAAAGCTCAACATTGTATTTTAGTGAAATGTTTAAGAAATAAATGTTTTGAGTTTACACAGTTTTTAATATCAATAAAAATCTTTACTTCAATGAGGGATGTAAAGAGAGGAAGTGGAGAGGAGAGAGAGCGTTTAGGAATAACAAAGGAAATTAGATTAAGATTAGCACAATATGCAGAAATTGAAGAATGATGATTGTTTTGTTGATGACAATACGCATAATGATACCAGTAAAACATGATTATTAAAAGACTGATGTTCAATTTAGGAAACAAACAAATGTTATACCGAATGTAAAAAGAAGCAGAAGAGAAGAAGAAGAATGTGCTACCAGTAATTGATAAAGTATTCAGATATTTTCGTAAATGAAAATACTTTGAGTAAAAGTCGGAATTAAACATTTTATCATCAAAATGTATTATATGACATAATTGGAGTTATTATTACTGATTCTGTAATGTATAAACTGTATTTCAGGTTTCCTGTGTACAATCTTAACGCAAAGAACCTAGTAGATATAAATAAATGTTGTGTAATATTCTACATGAATAGATAAATAATAATGATTAAGTGAAATATTTTTCTCCTAGATGTTTAGCAGAAGCATAAAGTAAAAGTAGCTACCTCATGTTTTTAATTCTTGGAAATACATCTTTGAAAATATATTGTTGTTTAATTATTGACTTCTTTTTTTATGTATTTGTTAGTGTTTAAAATTAGACAAAGGTGCTAAAAATATATAATGACAATAACACAAAAAAGTCAGACATAACAAATGGAGGATTTGAATTTAGTTTTTTTCCCAAAGGTTTATTTGTCAGTGGGAGAACTATATAGATATTTCATATTTGTATGTGTTTCTTTCTGAACATAAATGTGAATTTACATGTATTAACCATTTTCTTTTTTGTAATTTTCTATTAATTAAGTTAGTTTTCTTTTTGTCATCTTTCTTCCTTATTTGTTATGGCTTGGTTTTCTCCTTAGGTTGAGGCGAGGTCCGTTGGATACAGCAAGCCTGTCTTCTTGACCTCTACTGAAAACATTTCTTTTATTTCCATTTTCTAGATATCTAAAGAAAATGTAGTTGTTTTTTTTTAACTACTCCTGCAATGTCCTGCTCTACAGTCTAGTGGGTGGCGGTATTGCGCCAATATGTTGTCTTGCCAACCGCTAATAAATTCAAAGAAGAAGACGGAGTAGAAGGCCATCGTCAATTCACGCATGAGTTGCAGTTCCTCCAGAGGGGGGCAGCAATGTTTGTACATCAGATAAAGAGAAGACCGGAATCCTGGCGGTCAGACATTGTCACTGAGCCTTTCCGTGTTGTTGCAGCTCAACTGTAGCGAACTTAAAAAGCTACCTCTAAAATGGTAACGATTCCAGCTAATCCTGCGGTGTGAAAGGCAACAGAGGTGATTCCTGCTAATGAGATACATTCGTCATAAGGTACTGATTTGACTTTAACATTACACCGAGCAGCCCTGCGTATGGTAAGTTAGTTGAACCTTGACACACTGCACAATGTACTGACTACAAGTGAGAGACGCTTTCATAACGCGTACATTAAATACATTAGGGTTAATTTTGTCTTTCTGCCAACGAAAGTAAATTAGAATCAGTGACCTCTGCAGACCGAAGATGACATCTAAGAAAGTGATCGAGTTGTTCTACGACGTGGTTTCCCGTACTCTTGGCTTGGCTTTGAGGTTGTTTCTCCTTTTATGTCAACTTCATAGACACAGACTTAATAAAAGAATACAAATACAATCTTTTTACCCTGTGTGTGTGTGTGTGTGTGTGTGTGTGTGTGTGTGTGTGTGTGTGTGTGTGTGTGTGTGTGTGTGTGTGTGTGTGTGTGTGTGTGTGTGTGTGTGTGTGTGTGTGTGTGTGTGTGTGTGTGTGGTGCGCGCGCGTGTGCAGGTAATGTGCCGCTACAGACACGTGTGGAATATAGAGCTCAAACTGCGTCCTGCTTTTCTGGGTGGCGTCATGCAAGGAGCAGGTATACGAACATTGGTGGACAGTAACTAAGTACATTTACTCAAGTACTGTAAAGTAAAACTGTAGTTTTATCTTAAGGTGCTTGTACTTATTACTCGTGCATTTTAACTTTAGATACTTTCAGATAAAAAATGCAAAATATCAAGAAATGTGTTAAACATATATATTTTTTTTTTTTTTCAACAATTGTGTCTGAAAACATTTTAATAGCAAAGATAAATTGGCCTATTTGTGAAATAAAACATAAAATGTACACATTGAAGATAAGCTTATTATGGGTAAGGTAGCCACTCAGGTAGCCTCAAAACGTTGAAGACCCCGGCTTTAAGTACAGTACATTGTGATGCTAATACTTACCCTTAAGTAACACTGAAAGAATATCCGTGTGGACACTAGTACTATTTATATTTATACAATATTTATCTTTCATGACAGGAAACAAGCCCCCTGGTGTGGTTCCAAACAAATTCCTGTACATGACCAAAGATCTGAACCGCTTGTCAGAGTATTTTGGTGTTCCCTTGCAGGAGCCATCTGACCCCTTTGAGGCCATGTTCAAAAAAGGTTAGCAGGATTTGATGGGATCAGTGCAGTGATGTGTTTTCATTTAACCATGGCTGGGTTAAGTTGGTAATTCAGCTTTTCACCAGAACTGTGGTGGTACTATTTCTTTATTGAGCAAAAGCTAATAATGCCGCAAGTTTCAAGTCTTCTGTTTTCTTTACCATAGGCTCCTTGTCTGCAATGAGATTTGTGGCAGCAGTACAAGAGAGGGAGAAGGGTGGAGACGAGCAGGTGGAGCGGGTGTCCCGGGAGCTGTGGAGAAGGATCTGGAGTGAAGACAAAGACATCACTGCACCTGCATCGCTTTCTGAGGTACCAACTTATCCAGCCTGGCGTTGTTGAGAAGATGAAGTAGTACTGTTTAGTGTTGTGCTTGTCACATTGTTTGTGCAGGCAGCGATGAAAGCTGGACTGTCTGACAGCGAGATTGAAGAAGTTCTGAAGCTGTCCACGTCAAAGGAGATCAGAGACAAGCTGAAAAGCACAACACAGTGTGCACTTGATTACGGGGTCAGTTTTCCTTTAGGTCTCCTTTTTTAGATTCAGACAAGAGATCAATACATTACTAATGATCAAATTCTCTTTTATTGCGTCTTCTCAGGCATTTGGCTTCCCCCTCGTGGTGTGTCACGTAAATGGAAAGCCAGAGGTGTTTTTTGGTTCTGACAGATTTGAGCTCATGGCCCACTGCATTGGTGAGAAAAGTGTTGTACTGTACATCATTCACAAACACACATCATGTAAAAGTGACAGTAGAAAGATTGAAGTGACACTTGACATAGCCTTAATCTAATATTGCACTTGCTGTAAATCACCTTGATAATATACATGTTTTTATATAGAAATGGTATCTAATTTAGTTCTCTGTTTCAGGGGAGAGGTGGCTGGGACCTCAGCCTGGCAAATCAACTACCAAGTTGTGAAATAATGTATAAATCTGCCTTCAAACACTGGTGTGCTTATAGATTCTAATTTTAATAATTTTTTCACATTTCATAGTTTCTGTGCCTTCTGAAACCAAGCCGTATATTTGCAGTTGACCTCTAATAACAAATAGTGTCAATAATGTAACATACCATTCCACTGTTACCTGCAATTATGTGCCTATTATTAAAAGAAACATTGACAACTTCCAGATTATAAAGCTGGTCATTTTTTCTACTGAAATTCAAAAGTACAAACATGTTGCAGTTGTGTATTTGTTGCATTATGTAACTTGAATTTAATATTTTTAGCCATGCTAGTGGCGTGGCTCTATGGGAGGTGGGACAGTCGGTCGACCACTTTGGTACAGAATGAAATATCTCAAAACCTTAACCAGTCAACAATATCCATGGGCCCAACAGGATGAATCCTAATGACTGGCGATCCCCTGGCTGTTCCTCTAGTATAGGGTGACCAGACGTCCCCGGTTTCCGGGGACAGTCCCCGATTTTGGCTACCTGTCCCCGGCTGGATCTGTCCCCGGAAATGTCCCCGGTTTTTTCAGTGTGACTGAAAGACCCGAAATTGGCATGAAAGAAAGAAAAAAACTGACAAAACGGAGCCGATGGTCGCTCCAGACAAGCTCA
Source organism: Etheostoma spectabile (assembly GCF_008692095.1). Classification (NCBI taxonomy): domain Eukaryota; kingdom Metazoa; phylum Chordata; class Actinopteri; order Perciformes; family Percidae; genus Etheostoma; species Etheostoma spectabile. The sequence continues at coordinate 12,167 of NW_022602657.1, read as the reverse complement.
GAGATGTTTTAGAAAGCCGGGTTTTACCATGCTAAAATCACTGGTTATTTACATGGAGTCTGGTGGGTTTAGTGAACGCAATTTCGCGGACTTTTATGTTTTAAAAAAGGATCTTAATCTTTAACAGAAAGGTCGACCTCCTTAGAAATCCTTCCCATAATGTTGTCAGACACTTAGAATAATAATCTGAGTCTGTCAGCAGCAAAACGAGCACTTTTATGAACGTAAATACAAACTGGACAATTATCCTATTAACTTCCATTGTAGCTTGTTTCTGCCGACTGGAGAGATCTCGTTTAATTTGCATCAATGTCAAAGGGAAATATGTCCTCAATAGTTTTTATTGTATCTGATTCTCAATGAGCTGTTGCAGAAACAAGCCTTGAGCAATAAAGCAAAACCTGTCAGTAGTTCAGTAAACATTACAACATTATGAAATATTAGGACTTTCTATCTTGAAATATTAAGACTTTCTATCTTGAGGTGTAGTGGAGTATGAAGTAGCAGCAGGGGGGGGTCTAGGATCGGGGGGGGGGGGGGGGGCTCAGCCCTTAATAAGAACAGCTCTAGGTCTAGTGTCCCCGTTTTAAGTTTTACAAAAATAAAAACATTGCTAAGGAGGTAAATACGCTTCTGAGCTGAAAATGTCCCCGGATTTTGTCTGAGAAATCTGGTCACCTTACTCTAGTACCACCATGAGGACACTTGTAATTGTGGTGAAATGTCTTCATAACTACTGGATGGATATCCAAGACATTTAGTAAAAGCATTCATGTCCCCATCAGGGTTAACTGTAATAACTGGTAGAACTTTAATCTTTCATCTAGCACCATAATCAGGTTAAAAAAAAACTTCACCCCTATCATCTTCAGCTGTACTTTAAGTGCTACTTAGCAAATGCTGACATGTTAAACTATGAGACCTCCATTTTAAGTGCAGATATTTTTAGTAGAAGAGTTACATCATGTGTTAATGTTATTCATTTAGTTCCAAGAAAAGTCTGTTATGTCATATTGCTGTATTGGAAAGTAATTAACTGCACTTAGTAACTTAGCTTATTTTCAGATACAGATTTTGCATAAAACACAAGATTATAAAACACAATGCATTATTGTACATTCAACCGGTTTCCAAATCTTTGCTCATGACCCCTTAAAATCAGTGTCTAATTCGGGCCCCCTTTTTAGATGTTTGTCCTATCTTGAAATTAAAATTGCTCACAAGTGTTGGAGGCTAATACTTTTGCTTCTAAAACCACTGTATTATTGCATTCTCTTAATTGACAGTACTCTTTTAATATATTATTTATCTACATTGCATGCTTGTAACCAGAAATAAATCTAGTTTATTAGTGTTGACTAAATACTCCAGAGCGGGCAAAGCTTGTCACACCAGTTCCAGTACAATGTAGGCCAAACATGCTTAACAAAAGAACCAGTTTTCCTGAACAAAGAGGAGTAGCCAACACATGTCAACTTCAGAGAAAAGTCTAGTTACAGAATGTGGTCGAGCAAACAAAGGCAGGGCAAGAGTGAGGATCTCCACCAACCTGATATCAACATGATGCATCACTTCTAAAAACTGAAGAGTGTGACAGAAAGGAGGAAGAAGAAACTGCTAAATACAGGAGAAGAGGGGTGGGGTATAGTTGATGAGGGGTGGGGTTAGGAAAACACACAAGGTGGAAAAAAGACAAACAGAGAGCAGCTCACTGATCCCCAGAGCCAGACAAATCACCTGAGAAAAGCAATACAATAAAGATCTGAGCAGCACGGCTGAACCCGGACAACACATTCAGCTGGGAGGATGTATGAAAAGTGTCTGACTGTGTGAAGGAGAAAAACATGAGCCTGGAATAACAGGTTTGAATCTTTTCTTTTGGGATATAAGACACACCTGAAGGAGCTGAGGTAAGAAGGTTTTACACTCCATGTCTTTTTTTATTACACTGTTTTTGAAGTTGTGTAATATTTTGCTAAGGTTGCTCTTAGGTGGAATGAGCTCATGTTTAGGCACGCTGTTAATGAAATAAAAGCTCTAACTGTTCATCCACTGTCTTTCTCTGACCATTGGGACATATTCTATTAGTTTTGAGTGTGCAAGCAAGTTCTTTGTTTGCCCTTAATGTTTTCCCTTTGAGTGTACAAGCATTTATGGGTAATAAAATGCAGATGAACAGGTTTAGATATCTTGGATTTGACCTAAAAGAATGATCATGTGGTTGAAGATTTTCCCTGTGCCGCTGCATTTCTGTTCCCATACACTGCATTTAAAGCAGTTCTGAATTCAGATATACAGCATAAAGAATCCTCAGTTAGAGATGCTTACATTTTATTTCTGTACACAGCTTTGGTGACGCTCACATTGTGTTACCTTATCTTAAGATTGACCAACGATTGAGGTCTGTGCTGTAAGACCAAAAGGATCAAAGTTTTGTTTTACAAAAAAAAGATTGATTCGGTGAGGTGTCTGAATCTTTAATCTGATTGCCAGTCGTCTTTGGCAGGGGAAAAAACATTTGGCATACATCAGAGACTGTGATACAACATGTGAAGTTCCTGGTCTCAGTTACTCGTTCACTCAGACCCCTTCTCATGCTGGATACCTGGCAAGGGTCGCAGTATAATTAATCAAATAAAGGCAAAAGAAAGGTCTTCAGCCTTGATTTAAAAGCGAGGAGAGTAGGTGCTGACCTACTGTTTTCCCGGAAGTTTGTTCCAGATATGTGGAGCATAGCAAGTGAATACTGCTTCCCCCTTTTTGGTTCTGATTCTGGGGATGGTAAGCAAACCTGTCCCAGATGATCTGAGAGGTCTGGGTGGTTCATAGTTCACAGCAATATCCCAAAGGTATTTTGGCACCAAACCGTTTAGTGATTTATAAACTAGCAGAAGTATTTTGAAATCTTTTCTTTGAGGCACAGGAACCCAATGGAAAGACTTCAGAACTGGAGTGTAAAAAGGAAATGTTCTTAACTGTAAGCATATGGAAGTACTAGAAACCTACTGAATATGAAGTTTGACTGTGAATGGTGTATTAGAAATATATGAAAAAAGGTCTTTTATCACATCTCTTTTTACATTTGACAGGATGTCTTCTTTAGCAGATGCAGACTTCCAATGCAAGCAAGGAGACACTATCTGTGGTAGGTTTTAACAGCAGACAGAATTTGGGGAATTTGGCCACTAACTGGTCTGGCCATTAGAGGCCTTGTCCAGTGTTAAGTTGACAGACGACCAGATGACATGACATACCAGCCCTGGTTGTACAGACAAACATATCCGCCATTGACATTGGTGTGTCTGACTTGCTGAGTGATTGTAAAGATCAATGTTTTCTTGTGTCTGCTCCTGTTTGCAGCGATCCGTGTGTATGAGCAGGAGGTGATCATTGTGCCTATCTTGCTGCTGGCCAGCTTCCTGGTCACTCTGGTCTTCATTATCCTGCTGCGCTATTGTCCAGAGAAAGTCGATCGCATCCGTCCACAGTCCTCCAGGAGAGTGCTGCATGGCATCGATGGTAAGACACTGAAATAGACACAGTTGTTAGTGTTTTATATGTTTAAATAAATTAAATCATATCATACTGCAGGAATTATTTTTGATCTACACTGTCAGTGAACAGTCAGCAAGCTGATTCCATGTGGGTGTTTTGGTTTTTTCAGGAGGTGTAGTTCAGGTTCAACTTTCTAAGCATTCATTGTTTAGCACTTTTTAAACTGTCCTTACCGCATGTGCAAAGCATCTTTTTCTTCAGCAGGAACTCCGCTATCAGTCTGACTAATCATTTTATCATTAATCAAAGTTTAAGCTGCCAGGAACCCAAAATACAAGACAAAATCACCTATAACAATATAAAATCTGTAGTTATAATCACTCCACATTTTATTACAGAACAATATCTTTAAACTACTAAATAGTTAAAGAAATATGCAATAAATAAAACTACATCATATGCTATTTACATGTGAAATTATTTAATTCCAACTTTTGTGTTTTTCTCATTTAAAGTCTGTGTATGTCTGTAAATGATTTTAATGTTTATAGTCAGGAAAGCCCACATCAGCACTTTCAACTGGTTTTCAGTTAGTTTACTATAAATAAAACATGCTCAGTGTATTCACAGTGTAATATACTTTACAGGTGACAGTGGAACCAGCAGCATTCTTGGTTTTTTTTTCATTAAGCAAGGAAATGACAGATTACTTTTAGTTTTAGCATCCACTGTCTAATCTAATTTACCCCGTGGGGTCCATAAGCACTCCTACATACTATCTCAGTTTCAGTTAGACATATTTTCCAGCACTACACAAAGATAAATAGTCCTGTTTATCTGCTCTCATCTAAATCCTTGCATTTACCTCTAATGACAAATATTCTCTGTCTCCCTATCATCTCCCATCTCTCTATCTCTCCGTGGCTTTCTGTCCTTAGCTCCACCCGGTATCAATGTCCTGGAGCATGAAAGCATTGCTCTGGACGTGCCCAATTCCTACTCCACCTTCCACCCCCCGAACACTCACAACTCCAAAAACCCCTCTGTGTCTATGGAAACACCCTCTCTCCTGCCCAGCCCCCTCCCACAGCCCATTAAGCCCAGTTTCACTCCCATCGTCCAGCCGAGAGAGTTGCCCCGGCAGAGGCTGCCCGAGTCTTTCAACCTGGTCACCCCTCTGCCTGTTGCCTTCTCCCTGCACACCGACTCCTCTGTGTCCCTCTACAGGGCCCGAATGGAAAACAGGAACGTTGTATTGCGAGTCCTAAAGGGTGAGACAGTTAAACTTTAATTTAATGGAAGCTCTTAATTGTCTCATTTGATTTTGAGGACATCTCATTTCCCTATCATTCTTGCCCTATACAGACTCTGCTGATGCCACAGAAAGACACAACTTCTTGGGCTTTGCGTCCTTCCTGTCCCAGCTGGGACCACATCCCTTCCTGCCAGAGCTTCTTGGTGTGGTGTCACTTCGAGCTCCTCTTATTACAGTTGTAGAAGAGCTGGAGAATAGAGACCTGCTCAGCTTCCTGTGGCGATGCAGACAGGTTTATATTTTTATTACAGAGGGTATTCTGCTGCTGTGTGATAACTCACTTTAAGCATCAAACCATATATTTAAAGCTAATCAAAACATTCACATGTCAACTTTGAAATGTTAATTCAATTTCTCTTTGTGTTTTTTTTCAGGAGCATGTGAATCCTCCTTGTGAGATGACTGAGAGACGAATACTTACCATGGCCAAACAGGTGGTCTCAGCTCTGGTCAGTATGCTTACATACATGTCCTCACCTCCCTATACACTGCACATGTGCAAATATTTTACTTTTAAATCCCTGACATACTTTTAACCTTTCATGACCCCATCTTAGCGTTGACTTGTGGCAGGGTTTCCCTCTCTTCATCATACCATGCACCTACCCAACAATCCCAAAAGTAAACATTTTGTAAAATTTTCTCAGTACTTTAAACAGAGAAAGGTATATAGCTAAAGCCCTGGAAGCTTTGCATAAGCTTGATATTAAAATCCACATGTCACATGAAATTACTTAGAAAAAGGTTAAGGATTCACATTTTAAGCTGATGATGCAGCTAGAGGATTTATTTTCAATCAAAACGATTTATCAAAGTTATTTCAATTCATCCGGAGGGGAACATGAATGTCTAAAGCAACTTTCCTGGCAAATTGTTGAAAACCCTTAATGTGAAAAATCAGAGGATCACCAAAGTCATTTTGATTCATGCCAATCCACCCAATAGTTGTGCAACTATTTCAGTTTGGATCAAAGTGGTGGAGCTGCTAGCATGGCAAAAAAGACTAATCGGTTTAACACTTTTGACTACCCCAAATTAAACTGATAAATCTCTTCATCCTTTAAAGCACTTGATCTGTCCCAACAACACCTAAACAGATGCTCTAAACATGCAGTTTCTGTGAGGTTTTAGGAAGATCTATAGATAGATACTTTATTTATCCCTGCGGGGAAAATCAAGTGTCCAGCAGCTCACACATAAACACACATTCCCATAAACAACACAGAGGGGCATAGGTGGCGTTAAAAAGCCTGTTGGCTGTGGGGACAAAGGATCTCCTGAACCTCTCTGTCCTAGAGTTGTTGTTCACTGTAACTGCTCCTCTCTCCAGCCAGTCATTACCCATTATGTCGTACAGTTTGTTACATGCACATCCCTCCACTACAGTTCTTGATGAGTCCAGTTTCATATATGTATTTTATGTTGGCAGTGATGACTAAACTGAAATCACCTGTATAGGCGTGTGTGTGTTTAAACCTGAGATGCCACTTGTCTTGTTGCCCAATCAGGAGTTCCTTCACAGCAAAGATCTTCTCCACGGAAACATTTGTGCTCGGAGCGTACTGGTCACCAAGGACTTCACTGCCAAGCTTTGGGGCCTGCATGGGGTCCACACAAGGAAGAACCAGGGAGCCACTCAGAGAGATGATCCCAGCATGAAGAAATGGCAGGCACCAGAGCTGTTAGCCAAGAGACCTGCCAGTCAGAGCAGCGACATGTGAGTTTTACCTATTTTCATCCGTTATCTTTGGTATTTTCTGTCATATAAATCCGCCACTACAGATGCTGCTGCTGTTATTTATTAAATGCTGTTCTGTGAGTACTTTATGAAAAAAATTCACTGAACGAAAGACTATGACCGTTATTTGCCTCTGTGTTCTCCTCTCTAGCTGGTCAATTGGCATCTTACTGTATGAAATGGCAACATTGGGTAAGTTGAATTTGAACATTTTACCCATTTAAACTGAGTTATCTCATCTATCATTTTAATACAGTATCTCAAGGTATGTTTGGCAATTGTAACTAATGCATACCCATTAACAAGACTTGTACCAATACTGGATTTTAATATTATATTTTTTCATCAGTGTAATGAAGTCATATTAAGGTATTCCATTTGTTGGATTAGCCAAAAAAGGGCCAATGTATCTGGCTACTTTATCCATAAACAGCTAACAAAGTTACTAACACAATATCTATTAATTGCAATGTAAAATTACATATACCTTGATGCCATATCGCCCACTCATCCCTGCAACATTTACTCTTTTCTGTCCAGGTGAAGCTCCATATGCAGACATCTCAGTAAATGAGCTTCTGCAGTTTCATCAACGAGGGAAAAGTCTAAAAAAACCTCCCAACTGTTCCAACACGCTGTAAGTTCCACTGAATGCTCCAGATAACACAAAAGCACACTTGAAGCAGAGTACCATTTCCCCTCTCCAACAAATGTGCTGTAAATCTCTCTCTCAGGTACTCCATCATTAAGGGTTGTTGCCAGTGGAAGGATCAAGATCGACCCACTCTGGCTGAAGTGAGCCACAAGCTCCACTCAGGAGAGAAAAGTGCCTCTGACAAAGTCCTCAAGGTGTCTGGGACAGTTAACATCGAGCAGTACCTGAAGGAAGCAGGATACGGGGAAAAGAACAGTTACACTGTTTTCTGATCACTGCCTGTGCCAGCTAAATAAATTGCACTTCTCTCCGCAATGATGCACTTCTCCAAAACAATATCTTTCAGGGAAAATAAAAGTTTTCCAAACTTTTGCTTACTTTTGGTTTTGGGCACTGAAATTGTACTTTTATTTTAAGTAGTCTCCTACTTCCGGATCATGCAGCATAAATGAGAAAACCTGTACGCTAAGTAAGTTGTCTACTTTTGGGAACCATTCATTTTCTTCTGATTAAAACCTCATTCATGTGCTTCTTTGTCTGATAGCTAACTCTTTGGAGTTAAGCATTGTTGTGGGAAAATACAACCAGTAATTTTGTTGTAGTACACATTAAGATAGGTAAACTTGACCAACTTACAACCACTGCATCCTTAACTTGTAGTTGATACTGTTAATTTATGACGGTTTTACAGATCTTGTTTATAGCATAATACAAATGTATATTAACAGATGTAATATATGTTCTTACCACATTTTTGTGTGATTTGTTGGCAGTTGGAAATAAAGGACACAAATGTATTCATGCTATTGTACTTGTCAGTTCATGTGAAATGAGCTCAAATGGTTTACACAAAATAAACTATGATCTTTTCATTTTCAAGGGGTAATAAAAGCAAACGCACGCAAAGAGGTCCAGTAACAGGTATTGTTTATTGGTAGTACTGCATACATGTACACAGAGTACTTCCACTTAGCCCTTAAGAGAGCAAACCATGAGGAATACCTATTTTCAGGTAGTTAGGTTGATTAAAGCTACTAAAACTATCATTCATGAAAAAAATAATTTGGATTGTAGTAAAAAGTGGAAAAGATTAAAAAAAACTAAAACTTTCAATAACTGGTAAAATTAACTACTTAAAATACCAGGCTTTTTGAGTGTCCTTTGCTCGATGTGATTGGAGCCTGGATTAAACACACGGTAAATAAACTAATAACTACTAACAAGACTGAAATATATATATATAAATGAAGTGGACTGATGCTGACATCCCTCCCTCAATCATATTACTAAAGTTAAAGCACCGTTTGAAATACATCAAGAAGGCAACGTTTCTTTTCTTTTTTTAACCCAACAGGTAAACTGTCCTAGTAAGAAGACCTAGCACCGATAACTGCAGGCTGGCAGATTTGCACAGTTTCATTCGAGAATACATACAAAAGGTCTTTTACTCACAGCAACAGAAAAACAACAACTGACAAACACTACTGACATGGATACTTTAGACTGTCCATGCTCACCACTCACACATGGCAGTACACATATAACATGTTTTTTGCACATTCAATGTCCAGAAAGTAAACTGTCCATTCCCATGTCTTCACATGACTGATAGTGCACCATTGTTTTGTAAGAAACATCCTCACTTCCCCCATAGTCTTTTACTTCTTACTAAAAGAGGTCCAGGTATTGATTTCAGTGATAAGTCAATGAGACAACAATCCTGGTGTCCCTCTGAAGTACACACTGCATCACTCACGCAGGATGTTGATGGAGGCACAGATCTTGAGAGCAGGACCCAGCTTGATATTCATGGTGGAGATGAGATGGTCCTCTCGCAGGAGCAGCAGAGCCTGCCCATCTATTTCCTGTGACAGAAACTGTGCAGCCAACTCTTCACAGCCTGTACACAAACCAACAGAAAGACAGGAAGATATAGTTAGATAAAAAGAACAGAAGATAGGTTGCGGCTTACAAAACTGTTATCATACTGAACACCAACCTTGAAGTGAAGAGATAAATCTGCAGACTTCTTCCACACTCCACTGAGCAGGAGTTGCTGAGAGAAAGTTAGCCCCATCTAGTGGGAGGCTACCAGGAGCTGAGCTGTCAGACGGAGGAGCGCTGCGCTCAGCTCTAGAGCAGGAGTGTGAAGAGCTTGGGGACAGTGAAGGAGAATCGTCCTCTTCTTCCCCGTCGCTGGATACGTCCTCCGAGCGACTGGACTCGGAGTGACACTACGCCCACACAAGTGGAGAAACAAAAGCCAATGATAAAACTTCAGAGAGGAGCTGCATTTGTGGATCATGTGCAAATTATCTTTAAAAAACTTAAATAATGTTCCCCAGCTGGGCACGTAGTTTTGAGCAAAAATTTACTCAGAAGTAAATGGTGCATGTGTTGGATTATTTTGAGCTGCAAAATAATATATAATTAGGACACTACAGCAGCGGGAGAGTGCAGGGGACTCAATAAACTGCAGTGCCTGTGTTCACTCTATTGTAGAAACATGTCATCCAGTGGAACATTGTGACCCATTGATGGGGTTTTAATGCGACCTCCAATATACCATATCAGGTTTTAGATACACTGGCAGTAATAATTATTTGGGTGTTTTGATTTTTATTATTAGAAAAATATAGAATATTACTACAGATTTTACCTTAACAGATAGATGCCTGCTTGAAATGTTATTGATATTAGAACTGCTCCTGCGAGGGGGGCCTCTTCGCCTTGCAGCGCTCTCAGTGGGTGCTGGAGGCGGTGCCAGCCCCGCACCACTCCTCCCTCTGCTTGTCTTGAAGTGTTGGCTGCAGCTCACATTATACCTGTGAATCCAGGTGCACAGTCAAAACTCAGGAAGACTTTTCTTTGATCTTTGTTTGGTATAGTCTTTGACTGGTTTCTTTATTAAATTTGGTTACCTAACCTTAATATGAAGCACAAACAACAAACCAAAACAAAAACAATGCCAAAATGGAAAGCTAAAGAAAATCGTACCTCTTGGCACAAGTATTTGAACAGAACCTCTTTGATCCTCTGAACTGGCTGGCTGGGGCAAGGCTTGCACAGTACTCACACTTTAACACTGAAGAGAAAAAGGGAAGTACTTTACTATCTACTTTACACATTTATGAAATACTGATTATGCAGACAGATTCATGGTATGATACTTGATCCTTAAAAGAGAGTTACTTCACCACTTACATTGAGGTCCATTTTCAGAGCGGCCAACCAGGGCAAAATCTCTGTCTTTGAGGAGTCCAGCAACCTTTTACATCAAATACAATAAGAATTTTTTTACAAAAACGGTGCTTAGCCAGTGTATTTTAAATCAGAGATTTGATTCATTGCGATGCAAATTATGTCATCACAACAGTGTACACTTACGGGGAAGGGCTCAGCTCCCTTGGATGACAAAGCCTCTATGAGGTGGGTGAGGACTTGAGGTTTGACCACTGCCTGAGGAACAGGCGCTCTGTCTTTGTCCCCATGACCGACTCTTGACAAGGGCAGAGGCAAGGACAGGGTGGGAGGGGATGAGAAGGCAGCTACTACAGGAGGAGCTAGTAAGGATCAAAAGAAACAGGGAAAAACAATGAGCTTTCAACCAGATTTCTAGACTTTTCTTTGGCAACGTATTGCTCCTAATAATCTTTGCTTGATTTGAAGAGGATACATTGACATACCCGAGTCCTTTGTTGGAGCAGGGGATAAGGGAGGAGCAGAATCTTTCATAGGTGTAGAGTCTGAAGATTCTGTCACCATCTCATTTGGTGCGTCACTGTCAGATTTTCTCTTCAGAGAACCAATAGCAGGCTTTATCTAATGGTATGGGGGGGGAAAAACGGTTACAATTCCTTGTACGCTGACAGTTATCCTTAACACCAAACCAAAGAATTGTCAGTGTTGCTAAGTACGTCCTTTCAATGTTGGTCTTACCATAGCACTGTTGTTGGAGACTGTGTTAAAATTCCCGCCAGCTGTACTTTCCTGGGCCGTGCTGCTTCGTGCCAGTGCCAGGGCAACAGCCTGTGCGTTTCCTGTTAAGCCCTGCCTGGCTCCCACAAGCTGCACAGGGATGTGGGGAGTGTTGTGCTGGGTGTTGCTAGGTGGAGCTGGGAGAATGGGAGGTGGGTGTCGAGGAGGCAGCTGTACAGGTAAGCGTTGTCCTTGAGCTGTCTTGGGTTGGATTGGCACAGGTCCTTTTTCTGCAATAGTGCTGGCCTGTTGTAGGGGCTGCACCACCAGAGTTTGTGTGTTAACGTTGGCTTTGGGCCAATAGTGTAGCCCTGGGTGGTTGGAGGAACATTTGAGGTGGGGACCAGGATCATGGGGGCAGCAGAGGAGGACAGGAGGAGTTGGGAAAGAGGGAGCGCTGGAGAGGAAGAGGAGGAAGGAGCTACAGAAGCAGAAGGAGTCACATTCTTTAGAGTCATAGTGTTGACATTGGACTGCTGAGTAAAGCTGGGTTTGGCCATGTGTTGCTGGTTGTGGTTGCACTTGCTGCTGCTGAGCTGTCTGGGCAAAACTCTGCTGCGGCTGCTGTTGACCAAGAGGAAATCTAGCAAAATCTTTCCTCTCTGGAAGCTCAGCTTTTACAGCAACTGCTCTAGGAGCGGACGCACAGTGTAAGGTCAGATTCTGCACCTGTAAAATTAGAAAAGAGTAGGTTGCAGTGAATGCATTTGAGAAAACAAGCAGGAGTGTGCTTGGTGGTGTCAAATAGTCCTATGACAATTACATCTCTGAACACTATGACATATCTAAGACTGTATGACTTTAAATGACTTTAAACTTCCTCAAAAATCCCTCCATAAACTTCAACTTCTCAGAACTCAGCAGCTCGTGTCATCACCAGAACCCCCTCATTTCATCATATAACCCGGTTCTTCAGCAGCTCCATTGGCTCCCGGTTCAATTCAGAATACCAATTTAAAATCCTTCTCCATATTTCAAAGCCATCC
>NW_022602656.1:0-22879 GCF_008692095.1 Etheostoma spectabile | reverse complement strand
AGAAAATGTAGTGCAAATTGTTGAAATGATTTATCAAGTAAATCCACAAGTTTGTTTTAATCAGTGTAGGTGCAATCATGTGGATGTGTAAATGTGATGCTGTGCATAACCAAAAACAGAAGGGCTTCTTCAACAAGAAAATTGTTAATGGGGAAAACTTCCCCTGCCTCACAATTTAAATGCCTGCATACATCTGTGGGAGGGTCGATGGCATTTTATTGATAAATACCAGTGACTCAACAAATACTTTGCGAGGTGCTGAGATTTCAGGCTTTTAAAACTTTAAACTCTCATACTCCTCAGCTCTGTTTAAGACACACTCAGACTGGAATTTTCATTTGCTCATCAATGCATCAGTGTGTCAGGGTGCACAGACGGACTCAAATGCACAACTCAGAACTCAAGATAAAACAGGTAAGTACAGTTTATTGTTCAAGAAAAATCAGGCAACAGTACAAAATCAGCAGGCAAAATCGTTGTCAGGATAAGGTAAAACAGCCAAGGAACACTTGGAAAAACAAACTACTGAAGAGTGCGACACACAGGGAGTAACAATCTGGCACAGTAGTGAATGTGGTGAGTACTGTAGTAGGGGAGCAGGTGAGATGATACACACAGATGAGACACATGGAGCGGAAGGGTAATCACACAGGTGGGAATGGTAGACAAAAGCAGGCAGACAAGTGAAGTGAACGTGGATTTTCAAAGTAAAACAGGAAGTCCATGAAAGCAAATAGAAGACATGAAGCCAACTAAACAGAAACTAGACACAAGGACAAAAACCATGACACAGTTGTGAGACTAGACATTTCAGCTACACCAGGTATTCAGCCTCTTTCTCTCAAACTACAAAAATCACTATATTTGTTCGATACTTCCCATGTCGATATGTAAGCTTTGTTCTTTGCAATGGTGTTGTGAGCAGCATTGGGGCAGTAAAGCATTACTTTATTAACACATGCCATTACTGGATGACGCATTCTGTGAGCACAGTAATGTATTTGTAAGGAAATCTGCATAAATCCTTCTCAGAGTGTGTGTGGCGGCGCTTTAAATAGCTGCGGCCCTGAAGCTCTACCCTAAACTCTCTCAAAACTGCATTTCGTTGCAATGTACCTGTACATGTGTTATGACAATAAAGTTGAATCTCATCTCAAATGACTTGATTTCAGTTTCTAGTCCCAGTAACTCAGTTACTTAAAATATTTTAGGTCAACTTGTTTGCCATTTTAGGGTTAATATCAATTTGGTTTGCGTGTGTTCTGTAAACCTATCGATAACCGGTGACTTTTGTTGGGGCTTGCGACCAAAAGAGGAGTAACGGACTCTAAGGTTGTCTTATATGTTGTGTCTTTTTTAGCTGGCTAGTGTAATCCACTGGTAGCAGTATCTCAGCTTGATATTTTTAAACCTATAGTTAATTTGCTCTGGTTGAAATTAATTGATGAGTTTTTAAAATGTAGCATTTTTCCCTTGGTTGGGCATTGTTTCACACAGAAAGATCCAAGCTGTTATTGTTGGGTCCAGGGCCTGTTGCACAAAACCAGGATAAGGGGATTAGTCGAGATATTAAAGTTATCCTGGATGATTTAGCTCTGACTTGGTTGCACGAAACCAGATTGAATTCAACCCAGCCAAGTAACCATGGAGATTTATCCTTTGCGGCTAGCTTGGTCCAGGCTGGCTAAGAGCCAGGCTAAAATTAATCCTGGGTCTCATGTGTTAACTCAGCTGCCGCTTTGATCCAAATAAATGTGTTTACATTTATTCCTGTTGTCTTCGTGTTCTGCTTCATTATTATTATTAACATGCATATCTGTCACTATTTTTGTCATGAGTTGGATATAAAACCCTACTATAGCAGTTGTTTAGATGGTTAGAAATGGTGTGCACTGGGCGCCCAGTTGCAGAGTTCAATCGGGAGAGTTGGGACTTTTCCCGGTAGGTACGGTAGTGTTTTGAGGCGCCTGGCGTGCGGGCTCTGCCCAGTGGCCGCTGCCTGCCGCAGAACTGTGCATCGCGTCAGTGTCCACTCTCTCTGTAAAGTAGATGAGCAGCGCGGCGTCCATGGTCTGTGCAGCTTCAGGTTTATACAGGACGCTCCGGAGATTAAGTGGGACAATGCAGCGACTTTACCAGATGATATAATGGCAGACTGGTCAGAGACCAATACATTCATGATTTCCTTTGCTCCTTGTGCTTGTCCTTCTCTAGAAAGGACAGTTTGTGTTACTCCTTAATATGTAGCCTAATGTTTATTATTGTAAGCTTACATTGGTTTCATATACCTCTCAATTAGTCTCACCACATTGGACCAATAACGTGGCCTATATACTAGTGTACATTCATCCCACACCGAGAACACCACAATGCTTTTTTTATTTTGGTGCTGTCACTTGTCGGAAGAAATTAAAAAAACCGAATATTGTTTTACATATATGCACACAGCAAGTCACTACTTCTTTTCTATAGTTTTGCCTTTTCTGATTGTTCTGTATGAACATTAATTGTACAGAGTATGTATTGTATAGAGATGTATAGAGAGTATAGAGATGCATATGGTTGTAAAAGTGTTTGTAAAGGGTTTGAAATTAAGCCTTAAGAGTCTTTAGGGTACATTCCCGAGGACATTAATTCCCTCTGCTCACTTTTAAGCCAAAGTAGTCTAAATATAATACATACAGTATAAAATAAAAATTTAATTAATATAGGCTTTACATGGTAGGCTACTCAAAGACACTTCATAGTAAAACCGGAACATTTGTGTCACATAAAAACAGAAACATAAAACTAGCATATTTAAACCCTCTGAGACCGAGAGACTTGCCCACGAGCAAAAACAAATACCTCTGATATATAGTTTAATCATTTAACAACCATAAAACATAGAAACTCACCAAAAGTTGCGGTAAAAGCTAAACAAGTTAGCGGTTACGGAGGTCTCTTCCGGGTCTTTCTAGCATCTACAGGTGATTTTCTATCCAGCCTGGAACTTCCAGCCTTTTTTGGGGTCGTTGAGCATTTAATCCATACCGTTACATCCAGATTGATCCACTTTATGTCCATAATTCATCGCGTTTTTGCTAATTTCCTGCCGCTAGCTGCCCACTCCGTCTCTCCTCTGTCTGTGTTTAAGGAAGAAAAGGAAGCAGCCTGCCCATATATGGGAGACAACGTCACCCAAAGAGTATGGAGTCCTAAAGAGGTCAAACTTCCCAGTCACACTATGGTTACACTACTCTCATATGAGATCAAAGATGTTATAGCGGGACAAGATAGATATCTACCGTTTTATAGAGGAAATGGCCCCACTGGTTTGAGATTTGGCATCTATTTGGGCCTTTTTTGAAGAAATGTATAGTATGTGCTTTATATGAGTTATAATGTTTATTATGTTTATTTTTGCCTATAGAAGAACTGTTTTAGACACCACAAATGCTTGTGTGCATTGCTGTGGGTGTAATATCAATAAATGACATTATTATGTGATTATTGGCATATTATTATTGGCAGTAAATGTCGATGAGACAAAAGCGTCTGGACTTCTTTTGAAGAAATGTATGTATTTTGTCATCTGTATAAGTTATAATGATTATTTCTTCCCAGTGTGACTCCCAAGACATATGAGAAGTGTTTTAGAGAGGAAAATGGCTTAGGTTTTACTGCTCAAGTCTGTGATATCAATACAACCATTTTTAAACATGGTTCAAGTGACCCCACTGCAACCCAAATATTCTAATAACTCAGTTTGTCCTGAAAAAATGATGTTCATTCTTGACTGTAGACAACAGGGTTGATGTTTTACAAGTTTTTTTATAAAAATAAATCCAGACGGACAATGAACTGCAAAAATTGCCTTAGGGTTCAAAGGGTTTAAAGAATTAAAACACAGTGTAGCCTACAACTTTGACAAAAAGGTGGAGTGACTAGTATGCTAAGTAGATATTTTTACATCCTTACACATTCACTCAGTCCACTATAGTCTGTTTGGCTTTTTCTCAACGTTTGATAACAGTCGTATTTCCCTTTCTGCATAGTATATGCTTCACACTCCTCGTACTTTCCATTAGAAGCTGCTGCTCATTGTGTGAAACATATTTATGCCGCATGTGACTTCTCCATTCTGCATCAGTAAATCTGATCGATACCGTGGTCTACAGTGGGCTCGAATGTTTGGGCACCCCAGGTAATTTTTTTTATTATTGTGCATAAAAAAGCTAAGAAAAGATGGAAAAATTTCCAAAAGGCATCAAATGACAGATTAGACATTTGTATATTATGTCACAAAAAGTTAGATTTAATTCCATCACTTTCAAAATAACAGAAAACAAAAAAATGGCATCTGCAAAAGTTTTGGCACAGGTGATGTCAATCTTAAGGTTTTAAATGCCCCGACTCATCTGACCTCGCCCCACCAACCAGCACCATGGCTTCTTCTAAGCAGTTGTCTGGAAAACTGAAACTGAAAATAGTTGACGCTCACAAAGCAGGAGAAGGCTATAAGAAGATAGCAAAGCTTTTTTAGATGCCAATATCTCTGTTCGGAATGTAATTAAGAAATGGCCGTCATCAGGAACAGTGGAAGTTAAAGCAAGATCTGGAAGACCAAGAAAATATCAGACAGAACAGCTTGCAGGATTGTGAGAAAAGCAAGTTCAAACCCACGTTTGACTGCAAGATCCATCCAGAAAGACCTGGAAGACACTGGAGTTGGGGTACACCATTCCACTAAAAAGAGATACTTGTACAAATATGGTCTACATGGAAGAGTCATCAGAAGAAAACCTCTTCTACGTCCTCACCACAAAAATCTGTATTTGAAGTTTGCAAATAAACATATAGACAAGCCTGATGCATTCTGGAAACAAGTTATGTGGACCGATGAGGTTAAAATAGAACTTTTTGGCCAGATTGAGCAAAGCTACGTTTGGAGAAGAAAGGGCACAGAATTCATTGAAAAGAAACTCTGTCCAACTGTTAAGCATGGGGGGGATCAATCTTGCTTTGGGGTTGTATTGCAGCCAGTGGCACAGGGAACATTTGATGAGTAGAGGTAGAAAGATTCTTGGCTGGCTACAAGAAGCGTTTCCAAGCAGTGATACTTGCCAAAGGGGGTAGTACAAGGTATTAACTCTGCAGGGTGCCCAAACTTTTGCAGATGCCATTTTTTTGTTTTCTGTTATTCTGAAAGCGTGAACGTGCACTTATCCAAGCTATCTACACCTGGCTTGACATAGCTTCACCTTGTCATCCTAGCTCGGCAAACGTGCAACCGATTTTTTTCGATTAAGCAGCGATGAGCGGATCACACTAAGTCAAGCTGCGCTTTTTTACTTATCCTAGATATCTTTATTCTACTTTCGTGCAAGAGGCCAGTTTCCTGTTCCGTGTCTCCTCCTTGGCTCCCGGTCTCCAGATATCTTCACGTCCTGAGTTTCCCCCAGCCTCCAGTCCTCCGCTTCCCTGTTTCTGGCGCCCATCATCCCACTCCCTAATCTGGTTCCCCTAATAAATCCTGTTATTATTGAGCTGTGCATTTGAGTCCTTCTGTGCTACCATAACACAAGCGTACCAAAAGTTGTCACTACAATCATACAAGAACATTCACTCTGCTTATTGGTCAGTATGTAAATACAGGAAGAAGGTCCTATGTTCTGGACTAGTGCACACATTGTTTTGCCAGCAACCTTACTACATCTGCTATTCTCACCGAGACTTCGCTTTGCTTCGCAGTATCTGTCTCTAACTTTAGTGGCGGCTGGTTTGGCCACGGAAATGCAAGTGACGGCAGTCTTTTTCTGTGAGAGAAAATTGCACGCTGCTACAGTTTGCACAATCTGCCGCATAGCAGATTGAAAAGCACACCTGACTACAGGAACCATTTAGCTCCCACTTGCGGAGTACACGGTGCAGTTTGAGGTCGGATTGCATTCTCTGCGCAAACTCCAGAGTTTGATTCAAAGCAAAACCGCAACTTCTTCTTTGTCCGCGTTTAGTGTGCATAGTAGTGTGATTTTTGCATTTACACCTGCCCAAATGAACCGTACCAAGAGGAAAAACCAACTCGATTCAACCAAAATAAATGAGGCAGGTGGGAAAATCCCTCTCAGTCCACGGTGATTTGGCTTGGTCCAGGTGCGTGTGTAGGCGGTGACTGTATCCCAAGTCTGCATTGCAAGGACCCTCGAGTTCTCTTCAGAATCCTCTAAAGTTCTCCTTTGAGTGTAGCGTTTGTTAATAACCAAATGATGTAAATGTAAATGTGCTGTATTTATATAGTTCTAGTCTTAATGACTCCTCAAAGCGCATAGTACAGGAACCATTCACCATTCACACACATCCATACACTGTGGCCGAGGCTGCCATACAAGGTGCCACCTGCTCATCAGATAAACACTCACACATTTACACTCCGATGGCAAAGCATCAGGGGCAACTCGCGGTTCAGTGTCTTGCCCAAGGACACTTCAACATGGGACTGCATGGAACCACCAACCTTCCAATTGGCAGGCAACCTCTCTACTACTGAGCCACAGCCGCCCCTAATGTGAACTTAAAATGATAAGTGGTTAAGAGAGGTAGACAGGCTGAAACTTGGGTCTGTAAATCCTTGTCAACGTGATTGTTTTTCTCTGACAAAGTGAGGGGGGGAAAAAAGTTCAAAGACATTCCTGTGCCAAAAACACAAATAAAAGTAATTAAACACAGCAACATCATCAATCTCTCCACCGGTGCAACTACCGGGCCGGTCTCTGCTCTGAATTAACACCGGTTGGGCTTTTGCTGGGCTGGTGTGGCGGCTGGCGGAAAGCCTGGGCTACTATCTTACCTGGCGCCAAGCCAGAGCAAGATGCTTTGATTGGGCCTGAGAGATAGGAGCGCATCGTTCACTCCAGGGGACGAGCAGCTGAGCTTGTTTATGAGGACATTATTCTGCAGCACACATATCTGTCATTGGGAGTGAAGGGACTACACCAGGTGGATTGGGATGGCCAGACAATTCTATGCATAATATTGATGTGAAAGTGCATCAAGAACATTTACATACTATAACCCCATTGATTAACCATTTGCTTGCGCTTGAGTGCAATATTTAACACATCCAAACATGTTGGGAATGAGATTCTGACTTCCACATTTGTGTTGCCTGTGGGAATATACAAAGATATCACAAGGACTATGAGATCGTGATAATATATTTGTATGTACCAAAGCAGTTAATCCATGCATGGAATCCGGTCATCCAAAATAATTCTCTAAAGCTTGCTTCATGTATTAGTATTGTGGTTCAAGGTTTGTTTATTAGCACCTAAGGGAGATTCAGCTCAGTTCAGTTAAGAAATCACAGCTATACCGATTTCCAGGACATTAAAAACAAATACATTAACACAAGTATCATCACAGTACCAAAAAAAGGAGGTAGGCATTAGCATTAGCTTGTCTGTTTTCCTTCGTCCTACGACTCTGTTTCTAACACTTGGGCGTCCAGCGAACGTCTGCATGATAAATGTGAGTATTTCATGTCACTCAGGTTAATTAAAAGGCTGTCTGGTGATGGAGAGGATGTGATGAAATAGGCCTGAATAACCAATTCCTTCTCTTGCGTGTTAAAAAAAATGAGAAGATTTGAGTGCCGGCTGCTCCATTCCTGATGGATAGGACATTATTTGTGTTCCATCCTTCACTGTAGCGCACTGCCATGTCACGAGATCATGAAAACAACATTAAAGACACTACGAGTAGACTTCTTTATGTGATAACGTCTTTCAAGCTATTCTGATGGTGAAGGAATGCATAACGATAAGACAATATTGGTGGAGTGTATGTGTTGCTTTCAACTCTGTGTCCGCAAGTGTAATCCTGGTTGGAGTGTGCATATGTAATGCAAATGTAGCAATTGAAGCTACAACCACATAGCAAAGTAGTTTACCAATGTTACATAGAACCTATTTTTTATACATCTATGTTGTCTGTGTATGGCGTGTGTTACTGCAGTTTCATTTAGACCACGGTAGAAAGCTCCACTGTGCTTGAGCTTTACAAATCCTTGAGGACGTGTAACTTTTGTGGATGCTTCAGCCCCACTTGATCAATAAATGCTACGTAGGCTACTGGAAAGCTATTTGCTTGAGGAAAACAGCAACACTACTGAGAAATGTTGTATAACTGGTAACACAGCTGTAGAGCTACTCCTAGTTTCACATTGCTAGACCTTCCTCCACAGCGCTGCAGAGAAAAAATGTTCTGGTTTATTATCATTTTTTAAACCAATCACAATCGCCTTGGGTGGTGCTAAGCACCGGACAAAATGACTATGCCTCTACAAAATAGTCTCAGGAAGGAACTTGTTTTGGTGGAACATGGTTACATTCAAAGGTTGTTTTAGTCGTGGGAGAGAAAACTCAGATTGGACAGATAGTCTAGCTAGCTGTCTGGATTTACCCTGCAGAGATCTGAGGAGCAGTTAACCATCAAAAATCCACCGGAGGTTAGAATTCCAAAATAAAGAGGAAGGGGACGTATATTTGGCCAAAAGAGTGAAATCTGGTGGAATTTCCAGCGACAACGGAGCAATCCCAAAAGCAGAACGTTGTGGATATAGACCAATTTGGGAGTGAAATGCACACAACCAGGGTCCCCAACAATGGGGGCGGTACAAATTAGGTTTTGGAAATGGAAGCCACAGTGTGACGCAATTGACACAGGTCCCTGCAGCCCATAAACAAACAGTACATGGCAGCAGAATGTTTTCAGTGGTAAACAAAGATTGGAAAAACATTGATATGATATGAGGTAAATTTTAAGGTGCAGGAGCTCCTGGCAGTCCATGGTGAGGAAGAAATTAAGTGGCAAATTTTTTTGTTGAGGAATTACAGAAGAAATTAACCGGATAATATATCCATGGGAAAAGCCAGGGCTGGTCCCCAGTCTACCAGAAAGACAACCACATTCACGGGCAAATGTGCTGTATTTATATAGCACTTTTCTAGTCTTAACGACTACTCAAAGCGCTTTTACATCATACAGGAAACATTCACCATTCACACCATTCATTCATATACTGTGGCCGAGGCTGCCATACAAGGTGCCACCTGCTCATCAGATAAACACTCACACACATTCACACTCCGACGCGCAGCATCGGGGGCAACTCGGGGTTCAGTGTCTTGCCCAAGGACACTTCGACATGGGACTGCAGGGCCAGGGATTGAACCACCAACCTTCCGACTGGCAGGCTACCACTCTACCGCTGAGCCACAGCCAACCCTTAGAGAACTAACGTCCCACCGGCGTCCACGGGAGATTGTTGTTCCCATGATCTTGTTTCCATGGATGTAAATAAAAAACCATAACAGCTAGAGCATTCATTCTTCTTGCAGCAGAAAGTTAAGGCTTCTGACTTTCACGGCCTTATTTTGTACACTCATGATGACTTCATTCAGTTATGTGACGTCTGGTGCAAAACCGCGTGACAGTTTTTATTGTTAATTAAAGTATCAACACACCATTACACTCTGCTCATAAAAAGGAGCATATCTCAGAAACTAAAAACATTACTCAGTTCAAATAACTTCTGTTCATGTTTCTATATAGAAAACTTTTGGATCATTGTTTTGTGGGTTTATTACGTAAAAATTTGATGAAAACATTTTTGTAGTTTTCTTTATTCATGACATTTCAATACTTTTATTAATTATTATGGTTTATTGACTTACATAACCCATTAATTTAGGTTGTACTGAAGATACTCCCAAGAAATGGCATCACAAGAAGCTAAAATACCAGTGTAGGCAGTGGAGTACCAGTTCTATTGCAGAGATCAAAGGGTTAAATATTAAATGAATTTTAAAAAAAAAGCATGCATTCATTTTGACTTTTTCCACCAAAGATGGTTATGAATTATTTCACTAGTGTAACACTCTGGATTATAGTGGCTTTACAGTTTGCCTTAAGCTTTGTTCCGGGAAATGTGGTTAATCATAGCTGCTGCTGACATTTAGCTTTCTACAACAGCTCTCTTCGGGGTGACACAGTGATCATAAATTCCCGTGTCTCCCTGTTTTTATCTCATACATTTTAACTCCTTTCCTGCTTAACGCTCCTGTATTCAGACAACCCTAGGGTGTTGGTTTGTACCTCCCCGCCCTCTGTCTGTCAGTCTCCACCCTATTTTTCCTCAGTGTGAGGTAATTACCTCCCTATATGAATTCACTGAAGCTAGATCTGTGGCAGATATGATAAAAAATAGCTGACAGGGATTTTGACATAATAGACACATTGTCTCATAGAGAAAGGGGCTTCTAATGAATTCTGATGAGGCCCACCTCGATAATTATCTCCATGTCATTCAGATGAGGCCCGGGATAAGACATTTTGTTTGCTAAGTCTGGCAGTGATTGTCATGCAAAAGTGACTTACTGCTGACTTTTGGACAACCTTGGTTTGGAGTTTATGATGACTTTGTCTAGACTGAAAATGCTGTTCTGCAAGATATCCTTGAATGATAATCGGATGTCTGGTCCACTGCTTTGTCTGTGGCCATCATCGCCTTGCATGGATATCTTTATTTGCAGTATAAAAGCAGCTGTTAGTTCAATCAAATTCCCACTTGTGGGCCTTTTAGAGTTTACAAGCAGGAAGAGAAATCGAAATCTTGTGAATAAAAAGCTCCCCTAATCCTCTCAAGCTTTTTGACGTGGCATGAGATGGGAATACCATTGCAGGAAAATCTAAAAGCTTTCAATACTTATTTACCAAAAAGGCCTTCTAGCCAACAGATTAACAGTTCCCCAGAGTGTGTTAAGTAAAGCCTCAATGAATCTGACTTTCATGCTGTTTCTTTATAGGGTCAACTTTCCAGCAAAGGTCAGGCAGGCTCTGAATCACTCCCATGCCTATTGCATTAAAACACAAATAGTTACATTAATTGCTTTAGAATAGAACTGAGCTGACCTGTAAAAGCTAAAGCCAGGCTTAGAAAAGGGTGTCCTGGGCATTGTGTTATGCAGGTAAAAAGATCATAAAGAAGCCATTGCTTGCTGGGCTGTTTACAATCAGGTAGACACAGGGGTTTATTCTCTACACGCTGCAGAGTAAATCTTATCAGAGAGGCTACAGTGATCGCACAGAGATCTGCTATGTCAGCCTTTTCTCATCCTCGAGTGAGAGACGCTATAGTCTTCTGTCCCTCGAGAATTTAATTTGGAGCACAAACCTGTAATTATCTGCCCGTGTTGAGATGACAAAGAGGACTATGTTCCGTTGGCTCACTTGCCAGAGCAATAATTGCAGCAGAGTAAAAAAATGTGTATTAAGATGTTTGTCATAAAACAAAATTTGAGTTTTACATGTAGGAAGGATTAGAGACTGGCTTTTTTTTAAGGCAAGGCAGTTTATTTGTATAGCACATTTCAGCAACAGGGCAATTCATTCAAGTGCTTTACACAAAACAGTTGAAAAATAAAAACAGATAAAACAAAGGTTACAGTGCAGGAATTAAACATTAAAGAAATGAACAACCATTTAAATAAAGGCCACATGAAAAAGAAAGGTCTTTAGCCTTGATTTAAAACAACAGAGTAGCAGCGGATCTGCAGTTTTCTGGGAGTTTGTTCCAGATATGAGGAGCATAGAAACTGAACGCTGCTTCCCCCTGTTTAGTTCTGACTCTGGGGACAGAACCAGACCTGTCCCAGATGACCTGAGAGGTCTGGGTGGATCATAGTGTAGTAGAAGATCAGAAACGTATTTTGGTCCTAAACTGTTAAGTGTTCTAAACTAGCAAAAGTACTTTGAAATCAATTCTTTGAGGCACAGGAAGCCAGTGTAAGGACTTCAGAACTGGAGTGATGTGATCCACTCTCTTGGTCTTAGTGAGGAGCATTAGTGTTCTGAATCAGCTGCAACTGTCTGATAGATTATTTAGGGAGATCTGTAAGACATGGTACAGTAGTCAAGTCTACTGAAGATGAAAGCATGGACAAGTTTTTCCCAAGTCCTTTAACCCATATATATATTCTTAAGGTGATAATAGGCTGACTTTGTCAGTGTCTTAATGTGACTGTTAAATTTCAGGTCAGAGTTCATGACTACACCAAGATTTCTGGCTTTGTCTGTTGTTTTTAACATTGTTGATTGATGCTGAGCGCAGACTTTTAATCGTTCCCCTTATTCTCCAAAAAACTACCACCTCAGTTTTTTTTCAGAAAGTTCTGGCACATCCAGCCTTTAATTTGTTTAATGCACTTAGTCATTTTGGTATTGGACTATAGTCCCCTGGCGATAAGGTTATGTAAATGTGTGTGTCGTCTATGGTAACTTATTTTTTTTTTTTTTCGTAATCTGAGCCATGTAGATGTTAAACAGAAGAGGCCCCAGAATGGAGCCTTGGGGAACTCCGCACGTCATATTTGTATGTTCAGATGCATAATTACCTATTGAGACAAACTAGGCCCTATTCTTTTAGTAGGATTCAAACCAGTTTAGTACTGAGCCAGAAAAGCCAACCCAGTTTTCCAATCGATCTAGTAATAGGTCATGGTCGACGGTGTCAAATGCAGCACTGAGATAATGAAATACTAAGAAAGAAATTTTGCCACTATCTGTATTAAGGTGGATGTCATCATAGACTTTGACAAGAGCCGTCTCAGTGCTGTTGTGTAGTTGGAAACCTGACTTAAAGGTATCAAAACTGTTGTTAAATGACAAGAAATGGTTTAGTTGTTGAAAAAACACTTTTTTTTACTTAAAACCGGAAGGTTTGATATCGGCCTATAGCTGCACATTAGTGACGTGTCTAGATTGTTCTTTTTTAAGAGTGGCTTGATTACTGCAGTTTTCAGGGCCTGTAGAAAGATACCTGAAAGAGGATACGTGTTCACAATCTGTAGAAGATCTTAAGCCAAACAATTTGAAACATTTATGAAAACACCCATTGGTAGAATATCAAGGCAACAAGAAGACGTTTTCAGATGTCCTCCAGGTTTTTATGGTTGATCGTATGAAATTCTGTCATATTGGAACAAGTTTTGCTTGAACACTTGAACACATATCCTGTACTTGATATGGAGGCACTGACTGTTTAATCTTCTTAATTTTGTCTTTGAAGGAGGCAAACTCAGTGCAGGCCTTGGTAGAAAAAGTTCTTGTGATACTGGTACTGGAGGGTTTGTTAAGCTATCAACAGTAGCAAACAAAGTAAGTGAATTATTATTGTTTCTAGCGATAATGTCAGAGAAGAAGGACCTCCTTGCATTTCTCAGTTTTCAATTATAAATGAGAAGTCTCTCTTTATAGGTGTTATAATGGACCACCTTCGTGGCGAAAAACATCACTCTCTTTTTCATGTTCTCACCAGTAGGACATTTCTCTAAGGGGATCTTTTCTTACCAGAGACAACTTTGACCTTAGTGGGAGCAATGGCATCAAGAACATTTGTAATTTTACAGTTGAAATGATCTACAAGCTCAGTGACTGAGACCCCAGAGAGGGTGGGTGTGGAGGAGAAAAGCTGAATGAACGTTTCACTGGTGTTTTCAGTGATATACCGTTTTCTGATTAACTTTGTTTGGACACTTTTGGGCAAACACAGGAATGAACAGGGAAAGCAACTTCAGTCACCACAACCTTGGAAAAATTCAGACCCTTTGAGACAATCAAGTCCTGAGTGTGCCCCTTATTGAGCATGGGCTCTGTCACATGCTGAGTCAGTCCATAGTGTCATACCCCCGTCTGTGAACTCCAGATTCCCTGTGTTTTCTGTTTGTTTTACCCTGTCAGTCTTTCCCTGTGTCTCCTCCCCTTGTGTGTTGTGTTTGTTGGACTTCATCTTTAGGGGCGTAGCACAGCTGGCATTATCAGGCAAACCTGACTACTCTCACAATCAACAACAGTACATGAAACCCAGCTCTCCAGTCACTCGTCGCCTGATTGTTTTTCCACCCACCATGTGGTAAACTCCTCAGGACTTCATTTTCAGTGTTTCAGTCTCCGTTGAGAAATATTAGTTTTAAAATACCACATGATCTCGTACCTCTGAAAGTAACTTTGTCTCTCATCTGCAACACCTGCCTAATCTCATCCACTGCATTGCCTGCCACGCTCCCTCACCACCTGTAAACCTCCGTTTCCATCAGGATTGTCTCCACACCACCATCCACTCACTCTCTGACTTATTTCCACCAAGAGTCAATAAATCATCTTCAACTTTAACATCAAGTTTGTGTTCTAAATCTGCTTCTGGAGTCCACACTAGAGCTTACTGTAACACATAGTTCTCAAAAAACACAACACAATTCTGTGGTCCCTTTGTCCTGGGGGTTGTGAGTCAGTTGAATATAATGGAATTTTGTAGACTTATTATATTGTTAAGTGGCCTATAACTCCTCAAAATACAGTTCAATCACAACTGAAAATATGCCTCATTGTGTGTGAATAGAGGTGAATGAATGTATTTGTTGCTGTTGAAGCAAAGGGTCAGTTCTGTTGCATACGACAAACATTTGACGGCGGGGGATGTTGTTGTTCCGACAGTCCCGCCCCCAATGCTAAAAAAAATCCTAAATGAAACACTGGGCAAGTAGGGAAAATGCAGGTATTGACATTGTTCAATTCATAATGTAATTTCAAGTGACCTAAATGACAACACTTTCTCTTATTACATTCCCATTTACTGGAAATAGTCCTTAATAGCAATAATAATTTATATCAAAATCAGGTCTAAAAACTCTTAATATAGTGCCAAATATGTCCCGTGCCACAAGTTCATCCGTTAGTCATGACACAATCTCATACATTAGATATATTACTTCTGAAGCAATTTGGGGGTAAGTGAGTTTGATACAAACTTAAATGAGAGAAGTTTTCTCACTTGCGATTTCTTTTAATGGTTCCATGTAATGTGTAAAGCGTATTCTGTTTGATCTTGCTACTGCTGAAGTCTTTGTGCAATTTATAACACGTGTGATTCAACACCACATAAATCCTCATGATGGGGTCAGAGTCTCAACAGAGTAGCTCATTTATTTTCTTCTGTCTCTCTCATTCTTTCCAAACAGGCTCCCTCTTTGAGAACAAACCAGAGACTTAACAACTTGAAGATACTCTTTGTCTTTTCATGAGCGGGATTTTAGAAGTTTTAGACTTTGAGATTCAGTCAGTTGACTTCTACCACTTGCCTAATGTGAGATTATTTTAACTGAGTTGAGGGACTGGATGTTTGTGAGATCAGAAGCTCTTATTATGGCTGTATGACAAAGTGGTTGAAAATGCTCAATTACTCACCACTTGTCTATTACACATTATATCTATATATATATCTATATATAGATATATCTATATATACACTACCGTTCAAAAGTTTGGGGGTCACATTGAAATGTCCTTATTTTTGAAGGAAAAGCACTGTACTTTTCAATGAAGATAACTTTAAACTAGTCTTAACTTTGAAGAAATACACTCTATACATTGCTAATGTGGTAAATGACTATTCTAGCTGCAAATGTCTGGTTTTGGTGCAATATCTACATAGGTGTATAGAGGCCCATTTCCAGCAACTATCACTCCAGTGTTCTAATGGTACAAAGTGTTTGCTCATTGGCTCAGAAGGCTAATTGATGACTAGAAAACCCTTGTGCAATCATGTTCACACATCTGAAAACAGTTTAGGTCGTTACAGAAGCTACAAAACTGACCTTCCTTTGAGCAGATTGAGTTTCTGGAGCATCACAATTGTGGGGTCAATTAAACGCTCAAAATGGCCAGAAAAAGAGAACTTTCATCTGAAACTGGACAGTCTATTCTTGTCCTTAGAAATGAAGGCTATTCCATGCGAGACATTGCTAAGAAATTGAAGATTTCCTACAACGATGTGTACTACTCCCTTCAGAGGACAGCACAAACAGGCTCTAACCAGAGTGGAAAAAGAAGTGGGAGGCCGCGTTGCACAACTGAGCAAGAAGATAAGTACATTAGAGTCTCTAGTTTGAGAAACAGACGCCTCACAGGTCCCCAACTGGCATCTTCATTAAATAGTACCTGCAAAACACCAGTGTCAACACCTACAGTGAAGAGGCGGCTGCGGGATTCTGGGCTTCAGGGCAGAGTGGCAAAGAAAAAGCCATATCTGAAACTGACGAATAAAAGAAAAAGATTAAGATGGGCAAAAGAACACAGACATTGGACAGAGGAAGACTGGAAAAAAGTGTTGTGGACGGATGAATCCAAGTTTCAGGTGTTTGGATCACAAAGAAGAACGTTTGTGAGACGCAGAAAAAATGAAAAGATGCTAGAAGAATGCCTGACGCCATCTGGTAAGCATGGTGGAGGTAATATGATGGTCTGGGGTTGCTTTGGTGCTGGTAAGATGGGAGATTTGTACAGGGTAAAAGGGATTCTGAATAAGGAAGGCTATCACTCCATTTTGCAACGCCATGCCATACCCAGTGGACAGCGCTTGATTGGAGCCAATTTCATCCTACAAAAGGACAATGACCCTAAACAGACCTCCAAATTGTCCATCCATCCATCCATCTTCATCCGCTTTATCCGGTATTTGGTCGCCGGGGGCAGCAGCTCCAGTAGGGGACCCCAAACTTCCCTTTCCCGAGCCACATCAACCAGCTCCGACTGGGGGATCCCGTGGCGTTCCCAGGCCAGGTTGGAGATATAATCTCTCCACCTAGTCCTGGGTCTTCCCCGAGGCCTCCTCCCAGCTGGACGTGCCTGGAACACCTCCCTAGGGAGGCGCCCAGGAGGCATCCTTACCAGATGCCCGAACCATCTCAACTGGCTCCTTCGACGCAAAGGAGCAGCGGCTCTACTCCGAGCTCCTCTCGGACGACTGAGCTTCTCACCCTATCTCTAAGGGAGACGCCAGCCACCCTCCTGAGGAAACCCATTTCGGCCGCTTGTACCCTGGATCTCGTTCTTTCGGTCATGACCCAACCTTCATGACCATAGGTGAGGGTAGGAACGAAAATTGCCCGGTAGATCGAGAGCTTTGCCTTCTGGCTCAGCTCTCTTTTCGTCACAACGGTGCGATAAACGGAATGTAATACCGCACCGGCTGCTCCGATTCTCCAACCAATCTCACGCTCCATGGTCCCCTCACTCGCGAACAAGACCCAAGGTACTTAAACTCCTTCACTTGGGGTAAGGACTCACTCCCCACCCAAAGAAAGCACTCCATCGGTTTCCTGCTGAGAACCATGTCCTCAGATTTAGAGGTGCTGATCTCATCCCAGCCGCTTCACATTCGGCTGCGAACCGATCCAGTGAGTGCTGAAGGTCACAGACCGATGATGCCATCAGGACCACATCATCCGCAAAAAGCAGCGATGAGATCCCGAGCCCACCAAACTGCAACCCCTCCCCGCCACGACTACGCCTTGATATCCTGTCCATAAATATTATAAACAGGATTGGTGACAAAGCGCAGCCCTGGCGGAGGCCAACCCTCACCTGGAACGAGTCCGACTTACTGCCGAGAACCCGGACACAGCTCTCACTTTGGTCATACAGAGATTGGATGGCCCTGAGAAGGGACCCCCTCACCCCATATTCCTGCAGCACCTCCCACAATTTCTCCCGGGGGACCCGGTCATACGCCTTCTCCAGATCCACAAAACACATGTAGACTGGTTAGGCATACTCCCAGGCCCCCTCCAAGATCCTTGCGAGAGTAAAGATCTGATCCGTTGTTCCACGACCAGGACGGAATCCGCATTGTTCCTCTTCAATCCGAGGTTCGACTATCGGCCGAACCCTCCTTTTCAGCACCTTGGAGTAGACTTTACCAGGGAGGCTGAGAAGTGTGATACCCCTGTAATTGGCACACAACCTCTGGTCCCCCTTTTTGAAGAGGGGAACCACCACCCGGTCTGCCACTCCTTAGGCACCGTCCAGACTTCCACGCAATGTTGAAGAGGCGTGTCAACCAAGACAGCCCCTCCAACCCAGAGCCTTCAGCATTTCTGGACGGATCTCATCAATCCTCCAAATTGTGCAGGAACTATTTAGAGCAGAAGCAGGCAGCTGGTATTCTATCGGTAATGGAGTGGCCAGCGCAGTCACCAGATCTGAACCCCATTGAGCTGTTGTGGGAACAGCTTGACCGTATGGTACGCAAGAAGTGCCCATCCAACCAATCCAACTTGTGGGAGCTGCTTCTGGAAGCGTGGGGTGCAATTTCTCCAGATTACCTCAACAAATTAACAGCTAGAATGCCAAAGGTCTGCAATGCTGTAATTGCTGCAAATGGAGGATTCTTTGACAAAAGCAAAATTTGATGTAAAAAAATCTTATTTCAAATGCAAATCATTATTTCTAACCTTGTCAATGTCTTGACTCTATTTTCTATTCATTTCACAACATATGGTGGTGAATAAGTGTGACTTCAGGAAAACAAAATTGTTTGGGTGACCCCAAACTTTTGAACGGTAGTGTATATACTGTATATCACTATACATACATACATACATACATACATAGATATGTATTCATACCGTGAGCGGGCGCGCACACCACACAGAGAGGACAGTGAGAAACAAGTGAGAGAAAAGAAAAAGTATGGCGCACCCCTGGGGTCAGAGGAGAAAGGATTTTTAACAATCTGTGCTCAAGGATTTATAAACGTAAGCAAAATAGGAAAAATATTCTATATAGGGTATATTTTACCTTAATTATAACTTGTCTCCTCCTAGTTGTACTACAGCCCTTAGCCCTTAAAACATAGGTTTGGAGACATAACCTTATTTAATCATTAACTTAACAGATATTTTGGTGTCGGTATTGTAGTTTATACACGTCTAAGCACCGCCGGCTGCTGCTAGAGGCCAATACTATTTCTTCAGGTTGGAGGACAGCTCGTTTTGATAAAAATTTGTTTGTAGCTCATTGTTAACCTTACTACATTAGGAAAGATGCGTCATTTGTGATTTAATGTAATTTCACTATGGTATAATTGATCCCAGAAGTTTGAATCTGTGAATATCTTTCATACTTTTCTCACGTTTATTAAGATTATGAATCCGTGCGCACGGTTTAGTTTTTTTTTGTTTCTCAGCTGACCCCAGGGGGCTCCGTAAAAAAAGCAACTAACTGTCCGGAGGATAATCAGTTGAGATTGTGTGTGTGTGAGTCTTTGAGAACTGTAACTTGTATAACTCATGTTTTCAGTTCATTAAGCCTGTTTTGGTCTGTGGAACATTAAAGTTAGTTAGCAAGTGATTCTGTTGTTTGGGTTCTTCACCTGTTACCTAGGTTACACCTGGCTGTTGATCCATAACGGCAATTGTTGAACGTCCTTGCTCACGTTAGTATTTTAGGTGCATTATTTACATGCTAGAGTTACACTGCATTAAGATAATGGAATTAATAGTGGGTTTATTGTTATTATTTACTAACATATATGATTCCTATATGCATTGAGTATGGTAGCCTTAACAATGTTATTTATTTATTTGCAGAACCACACACACACACACAGTTAGCATGAGTTACCATTATTATTGTTTGAGTCATCAATTCCAAATTCAATCTAATTGTCAATACAGTAGGCTACTGTACGTTGTACTTGATGCACCAGTACAAGACAACTCGACAGATTCCCAATCGTCCTTATCTGAGAGAGATGTTTTAGATAGTAGACTATGCATCAAGAATGACTCCTGGCCAATGTGATGCATAATTCTAAAATATATGGAACTTCTTCTTCTGTTTAGCATTTCATATTTTATCCATTGTTTTCTTTCCAGAAGCCATATTTGATCACACACCTACATGTAGATTCCTTTAAATTTAAAGGGGAAGATTCTAAAAGAGAAACTGGATCTGTGAATTCTCACAGAATCACAACTGAATTCATATCTTGCTGCTCAGTCAGAATCTTATTAACCTGGAGTCCCAGTCTCTGTCAAAATAATCATATGTGATATTTTAGGCCTATTGGCAGACATCCATGTAAATGTAGCAAAACATATACTGTAAAGAGCCTTTTCCATGTTTAGGGAAGTTTCTCAGCTTGCACTCTAAAAAAATGGTTGTCATTTGCAAGGCTACTTTTACTTTTATTCTTTAAGTAAATTTCCAAGCCTGTACTTTGTTACTTTAACTTGAGTAAAGAAGTTAAATCAGTACTTCGACTTTTACCAGAGTGTTTTTTAACACAAGTATCTGTACTTCTACTTGAATATGGGAATTTAGTACTTATGCCATCTCTGTATATATGTATGTATGTATATTTTATTTTGTTTACTGTTTACAGATATATTATCCTTGAGACTAATAAAGGATTATCTTATTTTACTATTTTGGATTTGTTTGTGTTAGTATTATGTTACACGTGAATAGGTTGAACCAAAAAAGAATGAACAAATTATTATTGAATTGTATTATTTATTAACAACAGCAACCAAATTAAACTGTCTGAAATTAATTTACTGGTTCTATAAACTGTATCAAGGAATTTTTGAATGTGAATTTAAATTGTATGAAAGTTTTAAAATGTAGTTATTCATGTGCGTGTGATCTTGTCCCCCTGCCCCTCAAAGAATCGGTATCAAGAATTGTTTAAAATTATATACCCGACCCTAGTATATAGTTTATTTTGTAGTTCAACTCTCAGTATTATGGTTTGTAGCAGTTCTAGTCTATATCCACTATAGTGGACAAGTTTTTAAGATAATTTCCAAGTACTGTACATAGAATTTGACCACACCACACGTCAGTAGACGGGAGAGGACGCTGGCGCTTGTTGTTCGCCGCTTCTCCACTGCTTTTTTGCTTTTTTTGCTTTTTTTCCGCCTCCTTCTGTATGTGGTGTACACCCGGATTTCTCCGTCGTTCCAGCGCTGCTACTACGAGGTTTAGGTTTTTCTCCGGTTCAGATGGCCTCGAGTAGTTACCTCTGCAGTTGGTAGCTAGCTGTCAGTTGCCTACAGCCAGTCCTCTGTGCCTCGTGCACTAGGGATGAGCGAGTACAGCATTATCTGTATCTGTATCTGTATCTGTATCTGTTTACCACATGGATTATCTGTATCCGGATCCGTACTCGGACTGGGCGGGGCATAAACCGGAAGTGGTCATATTTAACCCGGAAGTGGGTTGGGTTCTCTTGAAATGTGCGGGGCTTTAACCGGTATGTTATTTAAGCATGCAATTGATATGAGTTGATCAAAAATTGTTATATTTATTGCTGATTAGAATACTATTTACATGACAGCATCAAGCTTCAGATCAATGGTGTTGTCATGGTAACAAACAAACTACAGTAATCCCTCGT
This sequence comes from Etheostoma spectabile, assembly GCF_008692095.1. NCBI lineage: Eukaryota > Metazoa > Chordata > Actinopteri > Perciformes > Percidae > Etheostoma > Etheostoma spectabile. The sequence continues at coordinate 1,599 of NW_022602656.1, read as the reverse complement.
TTATCGCGGGGGTTACGTTCCGAAAATGACCCGCGATAAGTGAAATCCGCGAAATAGAAAACTTTTTTTTTTTTTTACAATTAGCAACTATTACATGTATACAAATACAGTGACTCACGTGTAGGCCGTTTCACTGCTCTTCAGACTGGGCCGCTGCATCCTGACTGCGCTCTGCAGTGTTCTCTTCTTCTGACGTTTGTATCCAGGGTTATGTTTTTTTTCCTGCAGTCATTAATCCACAGAGCTAATGCCGTCTCCATCCGTACCATGGTCTTGTTGCGAACAGTTACAACCCTTTTTGCATTCGTATTAAAATTGACTGCTGCTGTCGTCCTTATGTTTTTTTCCTCCTTCTTATGTAACGAACGGAAGATTCATTGATTCCGTAATGGGAGCAACGGCTGCATAGCTTTTACCTTCCCTTAGCATGTCCAGAAGTTTAACTTTATCTGAGATAGGTAGCATCTTCCGCCGTTTGGGCCCATCCGCAGTGCTTTTGTCGGTCCAGGCCGTTCGTCGACATTATGGTTTAGGAGATGTTCGAAATTACAAGATAATTTGGCCAACTTAATGTAAATTTGCCAAGCTGTTTTATGTACGTACACATAACTGCACGAGACGACAAAATGATAGCACAATTCGTAGCATGTTTTGATACAAGAAGCGGGAGTGAGTTTTTAGCGAATCAGAATGCAGAGCACAATGCACCAAAAAAAAAAAAAAATGCATTATGAAAATCCGCGAAATAGCGAATCCGCGATAAGTGAACCGCGAAGTGGCGAGGGATCACTGTATATACAGAACGTTTTGCAACAGTGAATACAACACATGCGGTTGCAAGTATGAAGTAAAGGTAATGAACAAGAGTTTTCATACTCATATAACTTTCTTTTTAAACTTTTTTATGATCAGTGTGTGATTTTTTTTTTTTTGGTTCTTTTTTATTTTTTTATTTCCACACAGGTATATGTGTGTGTGTGTGTTGTTGTGTGTGTGTGTGTGTGTGTAACGAGAGAGACCAGAGAGAGAGGGGGGGGGCAGCTGACAGTAAAAAAAAAAAAAATCTCCGATGGCAGAGACGCAACGGGAGTTGCATTTAAACCGTGCAACACGTCTGAAACCCACGAGCAAAGAAATCTACTGGTTACTATGTCTGTAAGGACTATAAACCGAAGTTAAAAACAAACCTGAAGCTGAAGAAACCCTAAACGTTAACGGAACAGATCCGCAGACCCGACTGCCTGCTCCGGCCAGGAGCGGAGCGGGAGACGCGCTCGAGAGCGAGAGAGCGAGCGAGAGAGAGTGAGGCGAGAGAGAGGCCGAGGGAGCGTTCCCAGTTCTGTTGTGTGTGTGAGATTGATCCGACTGGTTTGTATTGGGGGGGGGGGGGGGGGATAACGCAGCGCGGACAGTTGAGGAGTTGTATTCAATCGAGCACCGATATGACTCGTGTTACTAGTATGATACTTGTACTCGGCAAAAGTGCTTTATCCGTACCGGATACTCGTTTCAGCCGGTACTGGTGATCACCCTATCGTGCACCATGCCTGCCATGATATGGACCATCTTGTCCCTGTGCCTGACAGTCTTCCATCTCTG
>NW_022602655.1:0-21735 GCF_008692095.1 Etheostoma spectabile | reverse complement strand
TAAAGACCCCCACATGGGAGTGGGAGGACACGTCCTTTTCTCCCCACACCAAGAGACCCTAATTGTATGGTCCGTGAGAACAGTGCCATTAAACTGAGTGAAATTCCACAGAAGATCATTGAGGACAGTGGAATTTTGAAGTGATCAACAGTGTCAGCCTCTCTACTGTTGACGTGTGGAAAGACGCCATGAATACATCTACATGGATGAAGCTGGGTTTAATCTCACCAAAAGGAGAAGGAGAGCCGTAATGTGATTGGCCATTGGGCCATTGTTGGTGTTCCTGGGCCCCATAATGTGCTGCCATCAGCAATTATGAGGTTGTCCACCATCATGTCAACTTGGGCCCTACAACACTCACCAGCTCCTCTTTTCCCTCTCACATACAAATACTCTTTTAGGGCAGCAGGATGAGCATCTATGTTGTTGTTGTTTGGGACATGGTGACTTTTCACAGAGCCCTCCAGGTTAGAAAGTGGTTCAGTATGAACCAAGGTTTTATCAATCTTTGCCTTCCACCGTACTCCCCTTTCCTAAACGCCATTGAGGAATTCTTCTCCTCATGGTGGTGGAAGGTACATGAATCCAACCTTACACCAGGGTAAATCTCCTGCAAGCCATGGGACATGCCAAGCCTGATACGGCATGCCCGAGGTTTTTTTCCCCCCGTTGCCTGGCCAAACAAAATGTGGCCTGTGATGTGGAGACGGAGAGATTATGCTGTGGCTAAGTAATGCATTTATTTGTTATTTTTGAACTTATTTTTACATGGGCAAAAGTAACTGGATCATTCTGTTAATATAACAGATTATAGCTTAAGAAAACAGTTAAATATTTTTGTTGCATGACTAAAAAGTAATGTTAAACAGACATGAATTTCCTTTCAGATAAGTGTGACAATTTATTTTATGTCTAGTGTACTCAAAACTTGATACCATACTGTACTGAATTAAAAGTTGAGTGTAAGTTGATTCCATAAAAGGTTTTAGGTTGAGTTAGTAAATTCAGTTAACAGTGGTTGTAAAGTCATTCGGGTCCTTTTTCTCAGGTGTTGCACAACTAAGCTTATTCCTGTTTCTGTATACATATGAACACCAAAGGGGTCAACTTGAAAGTGCTGTATGTACCCATGATGCTCTGGGAGAGTACATCTTCATCTAAACAGCGTCATGGATCCTTTTACTTTTCCTTGCCTCTGAACGAATCACCTCAAGAACATTTTTGTTCAGACTGCGGGTAATGTTACAGAAATCAGTTCAACAACGGGTGTTTTTTTAAAGATTATTATAGAAGAGTGTGCTGACTCCTTTACGTAGAGCTCATGCAATTCTTCCTCTGCTCGTATTTGATGCTTGTCTGAATTTTTTTTCCTCTGCTTTGTGTGTCGTTTTTCCTCTTTGTAGCACAGAATATCTTAACCAGGGTTTTCCCAATGGCTCCCTTTTATTTTAAAGAGGTATTTGTACTGCAGGAAGGGAACGTACAAACTGCAAGCAAGGGTACAACAGGGATTTATTTTCTGGAAACTGTAGTACACATTGGTCCATGGTTGCCTTAGTTTTGTTGAACCTTGCAATTTTTTTCCATTTCTTTTTTTTCACTGTAATTGTGAACTTCTTGGAAATTATTGGCAACTTTCTCCATTTCTTTTCCCCATGTCTTTCCATGTCCAGGTGTTTCCACTCTGCAACATCTTTTGTTGCTTGGCTTCTTCATCACTGTTACATGAGTCTTCATCAACTTTTTCCTCTTTATGAACTCCTCTCTGCAATGTCGTCTTTTGCAGCATTTAAGTCTTCATCTGTGACTGCTTCCTCTATTTGAATGTCTTGTTTTCCTTCTGTCTTATTCTCTAATTATCTGAAATTTCTTCGATATTGGGAATCGAGATCAGCGACTAGTCCTCTGAGCCACTGGCTTTAGAACTTGCCTCTCTAACTTGGCTTTGTTGTTTTGGCTCCTTATTTTCAATATTTTCTTTCCTCTATTACCGGATCTTCATGATTCTGACTTTTCCTGTTTAATGTTCAAATGTATCACTCCATTTCGATTTCTTGTCCATATGACCCATAGCCAAGGACGGTTTGTATCATCTTTTCCAAATATTTAAATAGAGAGTTCAGACTAGATTTCCAAGGAATACCCTGTATCTCGGGTTGTAATGTTAGCAGTGTGCATTGTTTTTACCAAGGCTTCAACACCACCAGCATTTCCTCTTTCTTTCCTTTTTTTAATTTTCCTCCTTGTCTTCAGTTTCCTCTAACCTAGGGAAAAAGGGATAGGCAAAGTTAGAACTTTTGTCCAGATAAATTGAGTTTTAGTAGCAAACTGTAGTTTGGGAAGTGAAATAAAGTTGCCTAATATGTAGAGATAAAATTGGCACTCCAAACATTACTTAAACATCACATTTAACACAACTGAAGATTCCTAAGGATAGCAGGTTAACAGTGTATCACACACACAGTTAAATTAAGTCTCTGTTGGAGCCGTTTCTGGTTTGATACTACCTTACTGTTACACTCAGGCAGGAATGAGGAACCAAAAGCAGAGATCAGGGAGTCAAACGGGAGCAGGTAAACAAGGATGTATTAACAAAAGGCAGAGTTCCAAAAACACAGGGATCAGGTGGCAAAAACAGGAGACTAAGGAAACAAAGTTAAAAAAAATCAAAAAATCCCACAACCCAAAAATCAAAAAAAAGAAAAGAGAAAAGCAAAAACAGGATGCGGAGAAACACGGACAGGGAAAGACTCACAGGGATGAACAGGAACACAGACATAACGATTGTCTTTCGTCAGATCCTTTTGTCCTATCAAGGTCAGGGGAACCCGAAGGGAACCCAACGACCAGTGTCGGAGGAACCCCGGGAACCAGTGCCAAGGGGAAGCAGGGGGCAAGATGTCAGTTGGGGGGCAAGATGCCAGTTGGGGGCTGGGATGCTGAACGCCGGCAGGGGGTCAGGTTCAGAGGGACTGGGAGTCGGGTCAGGGGAACTGGAAGTGGGTCAGGGAAGCTGTGCGTCAGGTTGAGGGAACTACGTGCCCATCTAGGGTCAAAGGGACTGCACAAAGGCTCAGAGTCCAAGGAGCTGCGTGCCGGTTCGAGGTCAGAGGAACCACACGCCGGCTCAGAGTCCCGGGAAGGACTTGTCAGTGCCGACTCCCGGAAGGACTAATCTCCGCCAGGTCAGGGAGAGGACCGTACTCCATGTCCAACTCCTCCCAACGCACCATCATCAGCTGCCACGTCAAGGTGGGGTCCACCTTATACAAGAGGTTGAAGCGGCGGGCCATGGAGTCAGCCTCAGGGTCCAGGCTGGCTGAAACACGTACTCCGCTGACTCCATGTCTGGTCAGATCCTTCTGTTACACCTAGGCAGGAATGACGACCCAAAAACGGAGTTCAGGGAGTCAAACGGGAGCAGGTAAACAAGGATTTATTAACAAAAGGCAGAGTTCCAAAAACACAGGAATCCGGTGGCGAAAACAGCAGACTAAGGAAACAATGTAAAAAAAAAAAAAAAAAGAAAATCCCAAAAGAGAAAAGCAAAAACCAAGAACAGGATGCAGGAGAAACAGCTACAGGGAAAGACTCACAGGGATGACCAGGAACACCGACAGAACGCTGACATGACAGGACAGAAAAAATCTGACAAGAGACAAGGGAAGCACATTAAATACAAAAGGTAATGAGGTAATGAGAGGCAGGTGACAAGAGGACAGGGAAGCAGGTGGAAAACATCAGGTAATCACAAAAGCGGGAAGACACAGGAAGTAAAACTAAAGGCAAGACGAGACAAAAGACTTCAAAATAAAACAGGAAACAGAACATACAGACACTCAGGGAACACACGACAGGACCAACAGAACAAGACCGGGATAAAAGATACAAACACAAGACAAGGCCTGAAAAAGGTAAAGAATCCAAAGCAAAACCCAAACCACAACACCTTACTATACTGTACTGCTAAAAAGGTCAAAAGTTCATAATGTAATTTTGTATTGAATACTTTTGTATTTGAAGAATTTTATTTTGGGCATTTTAGCCCTTTATTTTACAGTTGAATAAATGAAAGCAGAGAGCGAGTGGGAATAACATCAGCAAAGTGCTGCTCGTCAGAATTGAACCCGCAGCTGCTGCAAGGACTGAGCCATTGTACATGGGGGCACACGCTTATCCAGTTAGACTCCACTATATCAAATACTTTTGACAGAGCCATCCCCAAACACTCAATATAGGTCAATATATACACTAAGGCCACTTGGCCAATGAATTGGCAGTGATGTGCACTAACTTAAGCAAACCCTATGGAGCAAATCACTACGTGACAAACCCTATGGAGCGTACCATGTGTGTACATATTTCAACACAGTGACAGTGTAAGTGAAGAAACAGAATAGACACCAAACCGGAACAAATCTCAAATAAAAAGAAAAGTTGTGTCCTGTTAAATTTATATTTTTTATACTGTACAACCATGTAGACATGGTTGTTATTTATTTATGTTGGACCAGTCCAATATGACTGTTGCCTGAAATAAAGCTTTTGTTGTAAGATTTGTTTATTTTGTTATGAATCTATTTTGTAATTTTACATATGTTTAAAATATCGAATTCATATCAATATTGCGATATTCAATCAATATTGCAATATCACATTTTGTCAATATTGTGCAACCCTGTGTGTGTGGTGTTGGGAGTAGGGCTGCTAAATGCCAAGGGCAGGGAGGAGATGAATGCAAAAGAATGTGTGTGTGTGTGTGTGTGTGTGTGAGAAACAGAGACAAAAAAAATTCAAGTAGACTCTAATATAATATAATCATATTTTTCCTTCAACTTATTAAAATATCTGACTTTACTGCCACTATCTGTTTCTGCTTCTCTATCATATTTATAGTGTGTAATTTGCAAATACCCTATCATTTGCAAATGATGGGTACGATGGAGACATCTGGTCTAGGGTGACCAGACGTCCTTGGCTTCAGGGGACAGTCCCCATTTTTGGTTGTCTGTCCTGGCCAAATACAAAAAAAAATACCTCTGTCCCTGTTCTGTTTTAAAGACACAACATGGTTTTTCAATCAGATTGATAGTCAACCTGGAAATGTCCCTTTTTTTTCCCTTTTTGGGGATTATGTTCCCAGTTTTGATCTTGGACATCTGGTGACTTTATATCATATCAGGATATTCTATTACTGTTAATCCCACTATGAATATTAAAATATGCCTAACCATGTTTGACCTTTGCGGTATGATTAATTAAATGCGCTGACAGCTCGTTGCACCTGCCAAAACAGATAACACTGAGTGGAGCGGGTGACGGGTCCAAGATGGAGGCCCACGGCTCATTACTGCTAGTAGGCAGTAGCGGTTGATGCGGTTTCACCGCCCAATGTGAGGCAAGTGCAGATTTGAGTCACGCATGCAACGAGTGAAGTTGTGAGTGGGGCATGCGCCACTTTGCAACAAGTTGCATATAAGATGCTAACGTCTTCTGTAATGTTAATACAGTAAAAATGGACCTACTTAATGAAGTTCGTTCACTGCTGGCTACAAGCTAGCATCCAACACAACAAAGGTTGTCAGTTGAATAGTGTTGTGAGTTAACGTTAGCAATCAAACAATCTTGGATAGCTACACCATTTTAGAAATGACTGCTTGCTTTGCTACAAGCGGGCAAACAAACGCAACAAAGGCTGTCAGTTGAATGGTGTTTTGAGCTAACGTTAGCAATATATCATAGATAGCTAAAAAAATTTGAAATGATTGCTGGCTACAAGCTAGCAACAAAACACAACAAAGGCTGTCACTCAAATGGCGTTTTGAGCTAACGTTAGCAATCATAAGATAGTTAACGTCTCTGAAATGATTCCCAGCGTTTGTTATTGTTTGTAATCAGAAAAGTTTATTATTTCATGGATTTAAGTCTGAGCATGCACTAACTAGTCTCTTGTGTAGTTGCACTCCAGTCCAGTCGGTGGCGGTGCACCATCAGTTGCCTTGCCAACTGCCTATAAACCTTGAAGAAGAAGAAGAAGAAGAAGAAGAAGAGAAGAAGCAGCAGCAGCTACAGCTACTAATGTTAGCGCTTGTAGCATGTATGTATTAGGCATAGACAGTTAAGGTATTAAGAGAACTTGAGCCCCGCTGTCTTTAACACCTGTGTTGCCCAGCTGTCAGCTAACGTTACTGCCTGTAGCTCCGAAAATTCAGGAGTAATGGAGAAAGGGTTCCGTCTGTGGAAGGAGCAGTGTCTGAACAAGCTAGACCTGAGTAAGAAGGGACAGGTGGATGAGGACATCGCACATGTGGTGTCCCTGCTCAACAGGTGTGAGCAGTACTTCACCACCAGCTCGTGCTCCGGCAGAATCATCCTCACTGACGGGGTGAGAGTCAGAGGCTGTGTTAGCTTAACGCTAGCATTACCCTGCAAGCTAACAAGCTAAATTCTAGCTGCTAGAACGTCTGTAACGTAAACATGTTAGTGTCTGGAAGCTTTTATCCCGTTTTTTTCAAATACATGCAGGGTAACGTTTATTCATTTAGCATGACACGCTATTTAAAACTTTTTGAGTGGCATTGTTAGCAGAGCATAGCGCCTTGTCTCCCTGCAGGCTCAGAAAAACGGCTGCGTTTGGCTGTTTGTCTCACACCAGCAATGCAAACCTGAAGACCTGGTAAGATATGATGGCCTTCTAACATTCATCAAATAACAGTGGTTTAATATTAACAAGAGTGCATGGTGTGTGTGTTGCTCAGGTGAGCGCTGTGGCCCGCTCCAGTGGAGATGCAGTGTTGAAGTTTGAGCCCTTCGTGCTCCATCTTCAGTGCAGACGGCTGGAGGACGCTCAGCTCACGGTAAGAATCCCACGTTTACTATAGATCCGAGAGCTTTACCCTTGTACGTTTGTACTGGCTCCGGAACATTGATAATTTTGTTAATGGAATATACATTGTAATGAGTTATCCAAACAACAAATACAAAGCATATTCTGCATACAAATGTGTTCAGTCAGTTAAAGGTCCCATGACGTGGTGTTCTTGGATGCTTTTACATAGTGGTTCCCTTGTACTGACAGTATCTGAAGTCTCTTTTACATAGACCTTAGTGGTCCCCTTATATTGTACCTGAAGTCTCTTTTATATAGACCTTAGTGGTCCCCTAATACTGTATCTGAAGTCTCTTTCACAAAATTCAGTGCAGAATTACAGCCACTAGAGCCAGTCCCACAATGAGCTTTCCTTAGTATGTGCCATTTCTGAGAGGTGGAGAGGGGGGCAAGGTGGAGGCTGGAGGTGTGTGCTTGACCAACTGCCAAGTTGCTCATTTGAAAGCCATGATGTCTCTCTCTCATGGGTGGGCTATATTCTCAGGGCGGACAAAGCAGAGTAATGGGAGGGAACCTTGCTCCTTATGACCTCCATAAGGGGCAAGGTTACCATAATAGTACAGCCCTATAATAGGCTATTACAAGAATACAGTCAGTATATTTCAGAAAGGAACACACCTGCACTAAAGTCTGCTGTGTTTTACGTTATACGGTAGATCTCAGACCTTTTGACAGACTCAGAGCCCCTTTTGAGACTGCTTTCTGAATGAGACCAAGTTTAGCTAGGAAAGTGGCTGTACGCTGCTCTACATTGAAGGAGGAAAGCCGAAACTACGGCAGAAACACACAGAGCCCAAACGCGTCACATCTGCTGCAGCATGTTGTCAGCGGAGCACGTCCATTATAAACCTGATGCTGCACAGACTAGGCTTGAGCCGATTGTTGATAAGATCGTATATATCTCTGATTAAAGAAATAATTGGATTTTGGTTTTTCAATTAAAATGATTTCAGGTTACTTACTATCAGAACTAGAAGTCGAGTGATATGGGTTTATTTTTTGGGGATTTTTCCCTTTTTATTGTTTTGACAATGGACAGACAGGAAAGGGGGAGAGACATGGGGGGATGACATGCAGCAAAGGGCCGCAGGTCAGATTTACACCTGGGCCGCTGCAGAACTCAGCCAGAATGGTGTGAAAGCTCTTACTGGTGAGCTAAAGGCCGCCCGAGCAATATGGGTTTTTCTGTGGCCGATGCTGATCTTTAGAAGTCGGGGTCAGCCAATATGTGCTTGTTTTTAAACCTTTATTTGAAAGATAAAATAGAACACTAATAATTACTTGATACAAAACATTTCTCAACAAAAACATTTATTGAACATCAATCTGCACTTGTATTGTATTGTAACATATTGTATAAAAATATGAAACAAAATGAGTAAGAAGAAAATAAACCTTGTCAAATCAACTTATCAATTTAAAAAAAAAAACAAATTTAGTGCAGCATTTATTAAACTGCTGAGAACACAATAACTGACTGTCATGAACGACAAATGAGGGCCAGCATTCTCCGAGGTGATAGGCCTTTTGATTTTTGTCTCCACGGCTTTCATTATGTTTTCAAGCATGTCTGTGCGATTTTTATTTTTCAGTCTTGAGGCCATACCGGGGTTCCATTGTTGCACTCAAACCCCGAAAGCCAACATCAGAGACTAGTGTAAGGGGCTGGTTGTCTGTAGCAATCATTTCAAGTATTTGTGTATGAATTTTAGTTTCTTACCTCTGGTCAGCATTCTGCCATTTTTTTTGCGAATCAAACATTTGTGGTGCAGTAGGCTAACTGAGATTGGCGGTCGCAGCAGCCGCAGCATCTTCTTTTTCTTTTATTGCCTCTTTGTAATCCTGGAGGTAGTGAGTCCATGTTTGTAGTAGGGTTGGGCAATGTCCCCTAAATTGTCAGTTGATGTTTTTGATGGGGAGGGCACTTTTATGTAAATATATTTTTATATTACTAGGGGCTAACAGTTAACATAGAAATGATCAGACAGGGACGGCCTCTAGCTCACCCAGTAGGAGCATTCATTATCAAAATCATTAATTGGAGCCTGTGGTCTTTCTGGAAGTGTATGCTTAGCAACAACGCTAGCAAAGCCAGTCCTTCACTAGCCTATACGTTGCGTTTGTCTCCCTTTTATCTACAACTTATTTCTCCACTGTCTGTGATTGCAAAATTCCAGCTTAATTATTGTGACATGATAGCGACCCTTCTACCGTGATAATGCAACTTCAACTACGCTATCGATATCCAGAAGTAGCCGAACGTTATGTTGCCAATTCGCCTATATATAACTAATTAAATATATAGGACTTTTAAGAATCTAATCCTTACCATTTTCTCCAAGGAATTAGTTCCTCCAAAGGAACTGGATGTGGTCTGTCACTCTGATGTTAACTGACTCTGGGGGCAGAGTACGTCAAACACTAGGCTGCCCGAGGTAGTGCATGCCTGTTAATCGGCTTGGTATGCTCTGATATCGGCCAATGCCTATTATGTAAAAAAAAAACTTTAAAAAATTGCCCGATTAACCGAGTAAATTTTTTTTTTTAATTGCATTTTTAGGCCTAGACAGGACAGCTTAGACTTGAAGGGGGGGTGGGGGGGGGATGACATGCAGCAAAGGGCTGCAGGTTTGAATCAAGCCCACAGGCACTGCAAGGACTTAGCCTCTGTACAGGGTCTCTACCAGGTGAGCTAACCAGATGCCCTGCCGTCCCTGATGGGCTGTGATGCTTTCGGACAGTCAGCCCAGCCTCCCAGGGGACGGGAGCTACGTTAGGTCAGCCTGCACTCATTATCGTTACAGGGGGCTAATATACAGCTGCTAACGTTAATGGTCAGAGTTTAAATTCTATTTTTATTGACCATAAAAAAGTATAAATTATAAAATGGTATTAAAAGAAACAAGCGTTTATTCCTTATTTTACATACTGTTAAAAAAAGGAAATACTTGCTACTCTTTTTGCACTTGCTCTGTTTACTCTAAGTTTTATTTTTGTTTTTCTTTATTTTGTTGTTGGATTGATAGCCTACATCTGGCGTCAGGTTACACTACAAATTCATTTTACTTGAACATTGCAGTATTAAACAATTGTTAATTGAGCAATGGGAAATAATCAAAATGTATTGGTAAATTAATCACACACAAAAATCGCTTGATTAATCGTTTTAAAAAAACTAAATGTTTGGGACAGCTCTAAATGTAGCCTATCAGATGTAACCACGATTGGATGATTTAAAATGTCAGATCACCCAAGCCTAGCACTGGCGTTTGCTTGTTGATGTTAGCGGACTTTGTTTCTAAGATAGCTTTAGCTAGTGTTGTACAGAATTGACTGGTGACTTTAATTGGCACAAACAATGTCCAATCAATTTGGCCCACATACTCTTTTATTGTCCCCAGGCCATTGGCCATTGCTTATGTCAAACCCTGCTGCATGGATTTGCTTTTCTACTAGCATATGCCCCTTAGAAACAGCCTGTCAGGCATGTTCCACTGCCAGACCTCACTCCCCCACACATAATATCTGCTGCTGCTGTGTCATGGATGCAGCTGTTGTACAATAGGGAATTTAAAGGTCCCATGGCATGAAAATTTCACATTATGAGTGGCAGTTGTTCAAGGCCACACCCCCACCCTCCACCCTCCACCTTGCCCTCTCTCTCTCTCTCCTCCTTAATAGCTACAGACTCAGAAATGGCACATACTAAGGAAAGCTCATTGTTGGACTTGAATTTCAAGAAAGAGACTTCAGATACAGTATTAGGGGACCACTAAGGTCTATATAAAGCATCCAAAAAGCACAATGTCATGGGACCTTTTTAAGGACGTTTTTGTTAAGAAATAAGTTGTTCTGTGTTGTTTGAGACCTTGATAGTGGGTCATTTTTCACACATTTATTAAATGAACAGACCACTTGGCCTTAAAATGTCTCATCTCTCCTCTAGCACTCAGTGGCCATCAACTCGGCTTCAGGAACTCTGGTCTCACTGTCAGCAAGACAGGGAAAATCATCACGGTAGGCTGTTCCAGGACTCTCAGTCAGTAGCATCAATAGGACCTTGAAGTCTGCTGCATGTGTTACGTATCCTGTGTAAAATGTCTCCCTGCTGTGTTGTCCCTGCAGGCGGTCCGTAGCACCCACGGCTTGGAGGTTCCTCTCAGCCACCAAGGAAAGCTGCTGGTAGAACAGGAGTACATCTGTTTCCTGACTCACATAGCCAATCAGAAGTTGGAGGAGAACCTCAGACGGATCCACAGGTCAGTCTGCTGATCACCTCTCTCCTAACAGTGGCTATTAGCCACCACACTAATGAAAAGTTCTCACTACTTCTATGCATCAGAATTGAGTTTAAATGTTCTGCAATGAGCTCACGTTTGTCTTCCTTTCTCTCCAGATTCTACCAGAATCTGCAGTCAGCCCTGCACACAGACAAACTCCCAGCAGAACCACAAACACACCACCACAGTCAGGAGACAAAGAACCAAACAAGTGTGTATAAACGGAGGCGGAAGAGAGAACAGCAGCCTGGGACTGACTGTTGCCATGGTGAGGGCGCCAGCATTGAGCCGGAGCTGGACGACTGCTTGGACCTGTTCACATGAAGACCTTGACTGGAGAATGGGGTTGCTTTATTTTGAATGTTTCAGTGCATTACTTTTATTTCAGTGAGCTGAATTACCATGGTAACCTACATTGCTCCATCCACCTGCTCTGGAGCGGATTTAAGTCCATAGAGTCCATATCTAAGATGGCTGCCGCGTCTCCACTTCCTACTGCTGTACAAAGTGAAACCAAAATCTCGCGGATACAGGCTACATCTTGAGTCTGCGCAGTAGTGATCGGCGGTAAGGCCGCAGTAACAAGAGGATGATAGAATGTATCAACATGCACTCGATGGCCACTTAATTGGGTACACCTGTACAGGCTATGCCATAAAGTCTACTTTTATCATGCCTGTAACGTTAAAGGTCCCGTGACATGGTGCTCTTTGGATGCTTTTATATAGACCTTAGTGGTCCTCTAGTACTGTATCTGAAGTCTTTCCCAAAATTCAGCCTTGGTGCAGAATTACAGCCACTAGAGCCAGTCCCACAATGAGCTTTCTTAAGTATGTGCCATTTCTGAGTCTGTAGCTTTTGAGGAGGAGAGGGGGGGGGCAAGGTGAAGCTAGGGTGTGTATTAATGTAAAAAAAAAAAAAACTCATGGGAAATTTTCATGCCATGGGACCTTTTAATTTTGGAGCAAAAGAGGCACGATTACAAGTTGCGCTTGGCTTCAAATGACAATGTTAAAACAGACAGGCAAAGCCAGAAATCTTGGTGTAGTCATGGACTCAGACCTGATTTTTAACAGCCACGTTAACACAATTACAAAGTCAGCCTAGTATCACCTAAAGAATATATCAAGGGTTAAAGGACTTATGTGTCAACTGGATTTGGAAAAGTTGTTTATAAATCACTAAACAGTTTGGGGCCAAAATACATTTCTGATCTTCTACTACACTCTGACCCCCCAGACCTCTCGGGTCATCTGGGACAGGTCTGCTTTCTGTCCCCAGAGTCAGAACTAAACATGGGGAAGCCGCATTCAGTTCCTATGTTCCTCATATCTGGAATAAACTCCCAGAAAACTGCAGATCTGCTGCTACTCTGTTCTTTTAAATCAAGGCTGAAGACCTTTCTTTTTGATGTTGGCTTTCTTTAAATGGCTGTTCATTTCCTTAATGTTTAATTTGTTATACTGCACTGTAACTTTTACTATTGTATCTGTTTTTATTTTGTAACTGTTTTTTGTGTAATGAATTGCATACGTGCTGAAATGTGCTATAAAAATAAAGCTGCCTTGCCTTGTTCTGCATCCACACCGGCGAGAGCATTATACTTTGGGTTGTCGGTCTGTACATTTACAGTTAAGTTTATAGACAGTTTGGACAACATCCAGTTGGTTTACAGATTATGAAAGCTGAAGATCTAAAGAGCATAACATATCTTCTAGAGAATTGGTAGACTATTGTGTCTTTAACAATATTTTTTATTTTTTATTACAAGGTGGGCTGTCGGGCTTAATGGAAAAAGGTCGGGAACGCTGTTGCAGTTAAACTTCCCATTTTAAAGTCGCACTAACATGAATCTATGCTATAGACACAATATTTCAAATTATATTTTTTAAACCATTTCTTAAGCTGATGTAACTTGTGTTACATTGCTAGGATTCGCCGCAGGGTCGTCACAGAGTGACCTAAACGCTCATTTGTAGCACAAGAAGAGTTTGGAGTTCTCAATCTGTGTTCATCTATAGACTTGAATAGTAGTGTTATTCCTGAAAAACATCTACGGGTATTAGCTGAGTAATATTAGTTTAATGAGTGAGTGATCAATAGAATCAACAGTTAAGAAGCGGTCCTCGTAGAGTAGTAGGTGAATTAGACCAACGAGGAGGTTGGCTAAAAAAACTGAGATAGTCCGATACCATCTTTTGCTTCCTTATACAGAGTACTGATCCAATATCAGTGTGTCATATACATTTTATTATGTTTTAACAACTGCATAAACTACTTCCGATACCAATACCAGTGTTTTAGGCAGTATCAGAGGCGATACCGCAACCTCTCTAAGATTAAAGGAGAGGGTTTGGCTTAGTCCATAGTCTCTGTGAGAAGACTACAGGAATAAATAATGTTAACCTAAGAGCAAAAGTGGGTGGTTTTGTGTGTGTGTGTGTGGTGTTAAATGTCGCTTTTCTGTCTTTTTCTTGCGTGTGTGTGAAATGTCCGGCAGATAGTTGTAAACGGTGTCTAAATAAGACGGACAAAACATAGCTGATATCCAACATAAAACAGCCCTGTCTTACTGATAAGGTCGGTTGCTCTGGAAACAGACTGGCAGTTAAAGAAAGTGTGGGCTCATCTGTCAGAGAAACAGAAAAACAGGAGGAAGTTTAGATATAAAATAAAGATAAATCTGATTGCATTATTTTACATATATTTTTCTAAAATGTATGATAAAAATGGCTATGTTCACTTTAAGTATGTTGTCATATTTTATCAAGCCATGCAATTAACCTCATATTCATATTTGTGCATTTTAAAACCTTTTTTTTGCAGTTTGGTACCTGACCTCTACTGAGGACGAGTTCATTTGCATGGGCTTTCATAGTACAGTGCCTGTATTTTGAAAATTACTTTGAAATAATACAAATATCTAAAAAACTAAGGAACTTTTAAAGCCTTTTAAAACAAATGATATATTGTTTTTAAGGCAAATGGCAACATTTTGATGGAAGACATGTTTGTCCCTTATGTTGAGTTATAAAAAGTTATAAACTGTGTATTATGCAGCCAGGATGGGAATATATTCATATGTCTGTGAAGCAGCCAGGATGGCCTTTTGTTCCTCACCTTCCCCCCCTGTTTCTCTGACTGTAAAGTATTGATCTGGTCAAGTCTGGCATGCAACATATGGAAAGGAGCTTCCTGCTATGCAACAAAAGTCTCCAGTCTGTCTCCTGTCCCCTGGGGTCTGGTCTAGGCTAAAACAATACAATGTTGATTGGAATATGTTGATGTCAGAGTTTCATTTACACGACATAACCATTTGCCCTGCAACCAAAAGCGACCCCCAAAGGTGCAGACCATCATTGGTCAGCAATGATGCACTCAACATGCTGTCATGACAACAACGGACCAATGAGAAAAGATTTGAATGCACCATGGGAAAAAGAACAGCCCCCCGGTGCAACGCATAAAAGTGTGAACTAAGAAGTTTCTGGACTGCTTCCATGTGACTCCGTCAGGAGGAGCGTGGATCAGTCCGCTGTCAGCTGCAGTGTTATTTTGTGTTTGTCTGATTGTCTTTGTCTCATCATCTTCATCACTGCTGTTGCATTAAACCTCACCAATTCTCAATTCGACCCCCAGCCTCCTTTTCCTCAGAAATCTGAACGAATGCGATGTAAGTTATGAATTACTAACACTTATTTCAGAATTAGTGATATGTATATATAATATGTCATAAATATAATGTCTTCATTCTACATAACATCTGGACGATAAACTAGTGAAATTGTTAAACATTATTTTTTGTAAGTTTTTGTATTCTTGTGAAAGGTGTCTAGTTGTTTTTGTTGGTGTCTTGAGGGACTGAGAGGAGTGGCAGCACGACGAGGTTCCACAAAACTCGGTCTCATTAATCAAACTGGCCATCATAAACAATGGGAAACCGATGCTGTAGATGACTTAGAGGGGGATACTGAAATTATATGTGTGACGAAGTGGGTTTGCTCACCACTTGTCCATCCAGATCATTAGTAAAGTAAACACACAGTCATGTTAGTCTCATATCCATTTTATTAGGTTACAAGTTAAACCCACAGTTAAAGTTCTTGATTGATACTTACAATTGTTTGTTCTTTTGTTCAGTTCCACCATGCAGGACAATTGTTTGGGAGGGGCCGGCCTAAGTATTTCCTTTTTTTCTTTTTTTTTTTTTTATTAACAACAAAATATCAAAAACATTCAGACAACGCAGATCAGAAAATAAGAACAAATAAAGAATGAATTGCAACTTACTGAGACTTGAAACAATATTGATAAAAAGGTACAAGGTAAATAAGATTATGAAGTAGACAATAGTAAATAAAAAACATAAATAAATTAAAATAAGAGTGTGACAGATTTGTAAAGGTGTATATAGTATTTAGTAAAAAGAGTATATCAAAAATAAATCTAGCTTTTTATTAGTTATTAGATTATAGATTCATATATGTGTCAAATTCAATTTGGAAAAATTTAAAACAAGGTTTATAATTGAAAACTTAGCTTTGTGGATGTGAAACTCCCTAATAAGATAAAGAGATTAACAATATTACAAATTTTATATCTATAATAACAAACAGTGTAATAAGTGTTTCCCTTCAGTATGATTTTATGTGTTGTTTTAGACAATATATAATTTTCTAAACTTTCCAGAATGCGATACTAAAGAACAACCATAAAAAAAGATGAATTAAGTATTTCCTGTTTTATAGGAATAGGGTGGTCATGGATGACATCACCAGGCCAACCAAGTAGAGGGTTTCTTGTGTTTAGAAATGTTTATTTTGGGTGTTTTTGGTTATTATATAAAAAAGGCATGAATAACCTGACCTGTTTTGCAGTCAGTAAGCTAGGAGGAAACTGGTAACAAAGTTCCATAGGTTGAGAGATTGTAAGGTATTAATTTTAGGGAGTAGATCAACTTGCTTTAGGATGAGATGGACTGAAGCACAGGTGTTAATTGACAACCCTATATAAATGGAAGGATTGTGCTCCTGGAAGGAAAAAAAACAGGGAGGTGAGGCTTGCATGCTTTTTATGGAAATATATTGTTGTATGTTTTGATTGTTTAATTATCCATTGACTGCAGACCACTGGAAATAAATGATCAGCTCTGGAAACATACAATGAGAGGAAAAGGGAGGCAGACTCGGCTGAGTCTGTTTTCCACTTCCTTGCTCTTCGTTCCACGTTCGTGTGCACCTGAGATGGCACCTCAATCAGCTCATTACTCAACTAGATTCGGCCAACATTGGGCTAGATTGAAGTTCGTCGGAGAGGGCCCTGTGCCCAACCGAGAATATGTGGCTGAGGATCTTTTATTTCAGTCAACATGGGTAAGCCCCACAGACATTTACTCCTTTATTGGACTACCGAACAAAAAAGACTTTGAATTGGTGTTCTATCAAGAGCCCCTCTTCGTCGCTTCCTGGAAGTCATAGCTGCAAAAACTAACGAGACAAAATGGAGAGAGTGGAATGTAGAGTCGTCTGTGGCCATAGACACTCTGACCATCGTGGTGAAGTTCTGGACTGGAAGAGTAGATCTGTCTGATATCGAACTCTATCTGAAGAGATACTGTGCAATACTCCAGCCAGTCTACAAACCGCTGGATAAGTACGACATATGGTACGGCGTGAGGAAGTACAAGGTTCGATTGCAAACCGACACCGCTGGTAACTTTGTTCAAATACCTAATTCCATCTCTCTGGGTCCTTACAATGGCCGAATCATCTACACTGGCCAAGTTACTAAGTGTTTCATTTGTCAATCAACCGACCACCAGGTAAAGGACTGTCCCACCATGAAGTGTTGGCGATGTGGGAACTGGGCCACAAGGCCAACACCTGTCAGAGCGACAGTGGGTGCCTTGTGTGGCGAGAAAGGACACACGTTCTTCACCTGTCCTAAATCGTTTGCCAATAAAGCAAGGGATCTGCTCCACGGGAGATTCCACCGCTCCCCCTTCCCATGGCGGTCCCCGTGAGGACCTCTTCACACCCCGGAGGTCCGCAGAAGCAGCCAGCAGCCCAGCAGCCCAGCAGCCTGGTGAGAGACCGCAACGTCCAGCAGCCAGCAGCTCGGGGAGAATCCGCAACGTCCAGCAGCCCAGCAGCTCGGAGGACCGAAGCTGCAGCAGCTCTCCGCTCAACCTCCACCCTGCAGACCAGGCCCCCCCTTCCTGTGGCTCCCGGTCAACCAGGTGAGGGTGAATTGAAGATCAGTGGTATTTCTAGCATGAACGATGATAGTGATAGTGATGAATATGAGCAGAGTTATGAGAGCGCGAGTGAGAGTCCCAGCTCTGACTTCAGCTCCACCGGGTGACAGCCGGCCAACGAGCAGCCAGCACCCGCTGCTCTCCGGCGGTAGAGATGACATTGTCCCCGAGGACAGTAACTCTGGCTCGTTCTCCCCGACGCCGGAGCTTGCTGCCCTGACCCCCTGCATGAACTCTCCTTTGAGGTGGTTAAAAAGAAAAAGAAACGGTATCTTGAGACACCCTATAAAAAAGATTGTAAACGTTTAGATGACAAAACCCAACATAGGTTCAGCTCTCTCTAAAACACCATGTCCTGTCTTAAAATAGCACCTGGAATGCACGCGGCATCCAATCGAGTAAATCCAGAGAAACTAAGTTGAAATATCTTTTAGACACAGATTTTGATATCTTATGTACTCAGGAGCTCAGACTGAACACCTACAATGATGTAGCAGATGTGTGTAAAAGGTGGAATAAAGGGCAGAGCGTGGTCTCTGTTGGAGAGAGCAGAGCTGATGGTGTCGGGATATTCTTTAAAACCAGTGAAGTTGTTCTAATACGTAGAAGAGATATAATACCAGGCAGACTACTCATGATTGATTTTATTATAGAGATGAAAAAATCGCGTTATCAACGTATATACTGCACCTGATAGTTAGGAAAACTCAATTATTTAAAAGAATTAGAGAGCTTTTAACTGTTGGATATAAACTTATTTATGTGGTGATTTTAATACAGTCACTAATAAAGATGACATAGTTAGCCCTAAACTTATAAACTGCTATCTGAAGGGAAACTTTTAAAAGAAATTTGTGAAGAAGCTGAATTAATAGATGTGTGTCGCTGTATTCACCCTGTCGGGGTCCAGTTTACTCGGTTCGACCAGAAGACAAAGACCCGAATAGATAGAATATATGTCTCCAAACACCTTTAAAGTCCTCCAGTATGGGACAGTGCTAAATGAATTCTCTGATCATCTCCTAGTTCACAGCGTTTTCCTCTGGCTCCTCAGAAACCAGAGGCTTCTGGAAGCTAAACTCCCGTGCCTGAAGAACCCAGACTTATTAGTAATTAAAACTAGAAATCAGTAAAATATTACAATTAAAGTGCTTAACTAAATCTAATATAGAATTGTGGGAATTATTAAAATTAAGATTAAAAGATTTTTCAGATTTAAGTGTCGAGAAATAAATAAGATTAAAAATATAGAATACAATGCCTTGATGGAGAGATATATTAATTTAAAACAGATTAAGAAAAGATCAAACTGAAGATTTAATCATGTCGGAAAGAAAGCACAAATAGATAACTTTAATTATGAAATATTATTAATACTTATAAACAAACGAATAGCGATAATAGAGGTAATTTGATACACGCACTTAAAGCTGGACGACAGCAAATCCAAAGTAAATTTATTGTGGCTGTGGCTCAGTGGTAGAGCGGTTGCCTGCCATCGGAAGGTTGGTGGTTCAATCCCCGCCCCTGCAGTCATTGTCGAAGTGTCCTTGGGCAAGACACTGAACCCCGAGTTGCCCCGGTGCTGCGCATCGGATTGTGAATGTGTGTGAGTGTTATCTGATGTGCAGGTGGCACCTTGTACGGCAGCCCCGGCCACAGTGTATGAATGTGTGTGAATGGTGAATGTATCTGTATGATGTAAAAGCGCTTTGAGCAGTTGTTAAGACTGGAAAAGCGCTATATAAATACAGCACATTTACATTTACATTTACATTAAATCCCTAAAGAAACAAGACGGTGTAGTGGTGTTTGAAGAAATGAAAAAGAAACTCTATCAGAGAATTATGTGTTGATGCATATAAACACATAGAGATAGACAGCGGCTGTGTAAAGATTTTATTAGATAAGGTTCCCCATTCAGCTCTCTGGACTTCCAGAGCTAGTGGGAGATATTAGAAAAGAAGAAGTCGTGCAGGCCATCAAACAACTTAATGTGGGCAAAAAAGCCGGGCCCGACGGCCTGTCGGCAGAGTTTTATCAGTTAAACATGGATGAAGTAACTAACGTCCTGACAGAGATGTTTAAGAAGGGCTGAACAGAGGCTGCATGGGGGAGTCATTTTATCAGGGTGTTATGTGTTGCTGTACAAAAAAGATGATGAAAATGATATTAACAATTACAGACATTTGACTATAATGAATACTGATTACAAATATTAGCTAAAGTTATTATGAATAGAATGAATAATATATTAGATGATATGATAGAGAGAGAGCAGACGTGTGCCATTAAAGGCCGTCTGATGTGGGACAACCTCTGCACACTGCGAGAAATGATCAATAAACCCGGGAAGAAAGACTTCTATATAATCGGGGGACCAAAAGAAAGCCTTTGATTATGTTTCCAGAGAGTATTTATGGGAGGTAATGGAACATTATGGGTTCCCAGAACTTTGTCATATGGTCAAGTGCTGTATTAAATCCAGTATTCGTTGTTAATGTAAACTGTGTTTTAACTGAGCCTTTTAACGTGGAGAGGGGGGTGAAACAGGGCTGCCCCTGAGTGCAGCGTTATACATCCTGGCCATCAGCCCCTGATCAAGACCATCAACTCTGACTGCCTTATAGCCGGGACTCATGTCGGGCTCACGCACAAAGTCACCGCAATGGCGTATGCGGATGACGTACAGTTGTGTTCGAAATAATAGCAGTGCCTTTAGATAAATGAGTAAATGTCAAAATTCTTCAAAGAAATTGTACTTTAATGAACACAGATACATTGGGGACACAGTACATTCTATTCCAAAGCAAAACAATTGCGCAAAGTCATCAAAACTTAAATAATAATAATAATATTTCAAATAACGTAAGAAATGGCATGTTCAAAAGAATAGCAGTGTTGCCATCTTTCCTTGGAAACTCAAAAAATGTCTGTACAAACAAAGAAATTCTTGATAAGTGAACCTAGCTGAGTATCCTAAACTAATATTTGTCGCAAAACCACGGTTTCCGATGACTGCTTCACATCTGTGGGCATGGAGTCAACAACTTCTGGCATCGTTCACAGGTATTGCAGCCCAGGATAATTGCACTGTATCCACAATTCCTCAGCGTTCTTGGTTTTGCCTCATGCACTGCACTTTTATGTCAGCCCACAAGTTTTCAATGGGATTAAGGTCCGGGGATTGTGCTGGCCACTCCATCAGTTGAATCTTGTTCATCTGGAACCATGCTTTTGCTCGCTGTGGTTGTGGGTCAACTGTTGAAAGGTCCACCTCAACGGCATTTCCTCCTCAGCATATGGCAGCATGACCTCTTCCAGGATCCTGATGTACTGGAACTGACCATGATCCCTTGTATGCGGTGAATCGGACCAACACCATAGTATGAAAACACCCATATCATGATGCTTGCACCACATGTAATGGTCTTCAGTGAGTACTGTGGCTGGAATTCTGTGTTTGCAGGGCGTCTGAACATACTGCCTGTGACCTTAGACCCAAAAAGAACAATCTTGCTTTCATCTGTCCACAAGATATTATGCCATTTCTTTCAGGCCAGTCAATGTGCTCTTTGGCAAATTGTAAACGCTTTGCACATGTCTTTTTCTCAGCAGTGGGACTTTGCGGGGGCTTCTTGCTGGAAGGTTAACCTCAATAAGACGTCTTCTGATTGTCACAGTACTCACTGTCAACTGAAGGTCTTGCTTGATCCTCTTGGATCCCATCATTGGCTGAGTCTTCGCCAGTTGGCTATTCTTCTGTCCATCGAGGGGTTGTCTTTCTTTTTCTTCCTCGTTTTTCAGTTTTTTGCTCCCATTTCAGGGCATTTGAGATCATTTTAGCTGAACAGCCAATGATTTTCTGCACCTCTTTGTATGTTTTCCCTCTTTAATCAATTTTTTATTAGGAAACGCTCATCTTCGAACAGTGTCTTGAACGACCCATTTTTCATTTTTTTCAGGAGAAAGCACAGCCAGCATGCCAGTTGTCTTGATCCTTAATACGGATCACCTGTTAACACCCTTTTTCCCAGAATACCCTCCCTAATTGATGCCCTCTCTAATTGAACTCACCACTGCTATTTTTTTGAACACCCCCTTTTCAGTAATCATTCAATTTCACAGAATCCACAGTATGCATGGCTGTCCTGTTGGGTTTGTTGGTTTTCTATACCTTTATTTTAACCCCCAGAAACTTATCTGGGTATAGAGTTTGAAATGTTAATAAAACAGTGATTTCTTGCTGCTGTTGAGGCACTGCTATATTTCGAACACAACTGTAACGGTGGTAATAAATAATCAAATGG